>NC_139673.1:13108682-13126182 GCF_951799395.1 Argentina silus | reverse complement strand
AGCGCACCTGTTCCATATCACCAATCAGTGCACCTGCAACCCATCGTCAATCACCTACCTATGAGAACCCTGCCCGGTCGTCACTCCAGTGCCAGAACGTACTGTGACTTTTCCATAGGACCCGCAGACGCTTCAGCCCTCCTGAGTATCCTTGTTATTCCTTGTGTCTTGTCTTCCCCTTGTGTCTCACCTCGTTCTCTTGTACCCCTCCAGAACCCTTGTCTCCCTCGGACCCCTCCAAGTCTATCCATTCCATGGACCTAGCCCCTACCCGTACTTTGACCCCCAACCCCTCTCAACTCCTGGACCTCCCACTAACGACCCCTGGACCGGACCCCGACGACCCCCTTGGATTATCCTTCTCTCTCCTACCCCTCTCCCTATTCATTATTATTAAATACGCCTTCGGGCTATACCCTACTACCCTGTCTGTGTGCCATCATTTGGTTCTCGAGACGTTCCTACGTAACAGAACGTTCTGGCCAAATGTTGGACCGGGTCACGAACCAGCTCGACAGCACCTTCCGGCTCATGCACGAGCGCCTCTTCCATTTGAGCTCAACTCCTCGAGCCAACCCCGACCCTCAGCGCCTGCACCACCACCTCCTGATGCGAGCCTAGTCCCCGGAACCAGTGCCCTGACTCTGCATGGATTTCGAGAGCCCCACCTCACGCCGCCTCGCCTCGAGTTCGACCTCTGCCGCAGCTTCCTGGCCCAATGCGAGCTCGCTTTCCACTACCAGCCCAGCAGATTCCGATTCGGGGGGGACAAGGTGGCCTCCATCGTCTCCCTGCTGACCAGTCGCACGCTGAAGTGGGCCGTCGCTGCCCTGGGCAGTAACTCCGCCTTGGAGTCCGGCTACGAGGACTTCAAGGCGGAGTTTCGTTTTGTTTTCGATCACCCCCAGGAGGGCTCCGGCGCAGCTCCCTGCCTCCATGTCACCCACCAAGGGGACCCGTTCGGTGGTGGATTACACCATGGAGTTCCGCACGCTCGCTGCAGAGCGCGGCTGGGGGATAAGGTGCTCCACAGCGCATACAAGCGGAGACTCAATGATGACATAAAGGACTGGCTCCTCAAGAACTGCCCCGCGTCTTACCATGAGCTGGTCACCCTCGCCCTGGAGATGGACGACTGTCTGCGTGAGAGACGATAGGAACGTGGCCAGAACAGAACTCCATCTCCCCAGCTGACAACCACCCCCGGCCATGTACCCCCCAGCTCTCAAGCAGTGTTGCCAACTGTACAACCTCTCACTCCCAGAGAAGCAGTCCATGCGGGAGTATATCTCTGAGTCCCTGGCCTCGAGCATCACCCGGTGGCAGCAGGGTTCTTCTTCGTGAAGAAGAAGGGAGGAGACCTCCAGCCCTGTATTGACTACCGGTGTCTCAATGACATTACCATTAAGAATAAGTATCCGCTACCCCTCATCAGCTCGACCTTCAAGCCCCTCCATCAAGCAGCCGTCTTCACCAAGCTGGACCTCCGGAGTGCCTACAATCTTGTGCACATAAAGGAGGGGGACGAATGGAAGACGGCCTTTAACACCCACCTGGGGCACTTTGAGTACATGGTGATGCCCTTCGGGCTCACTAATGCCCCGGCCGTCTTCCAGGCTTTGGCGAACGACGTGCTGCGTGATATGTTGAACATCTTTGTGGTGGTATACTTGGATAACATCCTAGTGTTCTCCAGAATGGAGGAGGATCACACTCAGCACAATGACTCCTGGAGAACAGACTCTTTGTGAAGGCCGAGAAGTGCCAATTCCACGCCGCCTCCATGGAGTACTTGGGCCACATCGTGGAGAAGGGTCACCTATGGGCGGACGAGAGGAAGATCCAGGCGGTGGTGGAGTGGCCCCAACCCTTGAACCGCCAACACCTGAGATGTTTTCTGGGCTTCGTGGGGTTCTACAGGCGGTTCATCCGGGGGTTCAGCCAGGTGGCCGCTCCACTAACCACCCTCACCTCGACGCTCCACCCATACTCCTAGACCTCGGAGGTGGAGGCCGCCTTCTTGACCCTGAAGAGTCTGTTCACGGCGGCCCCGGTGCTCATCCACCCCGACCCATCCCGTCAATTCTTTGTGGAGGTGGATGCATCCATCACTGGCCTCGGGGCCGTCCTCTCCCAGATGTCCGCGGAGGACCAGCGGATCCACCCCTGTGCGTACTTCTCCCAACGGCTGACACCAGCGGAGAGAAACTACGACATGGGCAACCGGGAGCTGCTGGCAGTGGTGGAGTGGAGACACTGGCCCGAGGGGGCCCAGCAGCCTTTTGTGGTTTGGTCCAACCACAAGAATCTGACATACATCCGGTCGGCCAAGAGACTCAACTCCCGCCAGGCGCGCTGGGCCCTCTTCTTCACCCGGTTCGAGTTCACCATCACCTACAAACCAGGCTCCAGCAACACCAAGGCCAAAGCACTCTCGGAGGACGTGGCTCCATCAACCCCCACCATCCTTTCCCCCTCCCGAGTGGTTGGCGTTGTCACCTGGGCCATCGACTCCGTGGTCAGGGCTGCCCAACGCACTCACCCCAGCCCAGGAGGCGGACCCCCGGACGTGTCTTCGTTCCCCCGTCAGCCCGATCCCGGGTCCTGGAGTGGGAGCACGCCAGTAGATTAGCCTGTCACCCGGGGGTGGGCCGGACGCTCCTCGTCTATCGATTCCACGGACCTAGCCAACTCCTGGACCTCCCGCTAACGACCCCTGGACCGGACACCGACGACCCCCTTGGATTATCCTTCTCTCTCCTACCCCTCTCCCTATTCATTATTATTAAATACGCCTTCGGGCTATACCCTACTACCCTGTCTGTGTGCCGTCATTTGGTTCTCCAGACGTTCCTACTTTAACAGAATCTACACACGTTATGCAACAGGCAGACATTAACAAACAGGCAGACATTAACAAAGACAAAGATGGATTCTTTGTCTAGGTCTGTGTGTGCCTTACACATGTGTGTGCCTGTGTGTGCCTTGTGCCTTAGAAAACATCATAAAAACTCTCTTTTATTTCATTTCATTTGAAAACTTTAACAGGATCTAGTTTCATCAGGTTGCTCTTTAAATGGAGGGCCACTTGAAAAGAGACATGGACTGTAGTGTGTACCCAAGAACAGTTTTTGTGTGAATGAACTACTGTAGCGAGCGAGCTTCTGAAGGAGAGCAGGCTCATTATGACGTGGGTGGTGCTGTTACAGTCCTTGTGTCTAATTGGGATGTGTTCCTCTAACTCCGCCAGCCAGTCAGCCAGCCAGTCAGGCAGGCAGCACAGCGCTGAGAGGAGCAGACCCAACCACATACATTGCAGATTTAAATGTCAAAACGGTAATTACTGTTCCAGATAAATGTGCTGGTTGGCGGCTCTTTGTGGGAGTTTTTAAAACATTTTGTTATGCACTTTTGGAAATTAGAACACCTTGGTGGAGAAGTAGGTAGACAACTTTCTAGTTACCGTAACAACGTCTTTGTCAATAGATTGCATTGCATTGCTTTAACTGTAGTGTAAGTGCACTTGGTCTTTACTTCAATGTAAATGTAAGTTATCATATATCCAACAGAGACCCATAAGTTAGTAAACATGATACTCTATACTCTATTACTATGAGTAGACCAGTGTTGAAATAGTATTTGATATGTATTGTTTAAAATACTTTTAGAATATGATTGGGCCTGCCTGGAGTGCCTGAATGACACGGTTCTCACTTTTTGGACAATTTAATTTGCTTCATTGTGCCAGGAAAACTCAATCAAGCACAAAGTATTGGAAATTATTCAAAATACTATTTGAACCCAGGTGTGACCATGCGTGGGTCTAGATATATGTCCACTGATTTAATTTCCTTTCACAGTTAATGACTTTCTTCCTTGTGTGTTCATCCCTCCAGCCCCTTGCTGCTTTATCAGCCTCATCATGTGGCCATTTCTGCCATTTTGTTACGTCATCTACATTTAATGTGCCTTTTCCTCTCTCTGTCTCTCTCTCTCTATCTCTCTCTCTCTCTCTCTGTTTGAAAGTGTCTGTCTGTTTGTTAGTCGCTGTGAGAGGGGATCGAGAGAGCAGGGACGGCCTCAGGCTCCCGACACCATGTCTTTGTGGCGGGTGTCAGAAGTCGCATGATTCTAGAATCTAGACACATGGCAGCATCTACTGTACGCTGGATGATTCACCATGACAACCAGCAGGAGACCAATATCAATGGCTCTCTTTGTGTGAGAATATAATATTTCATTTTTATTCCATTTCTTTGGTGGGTAATTTTATGTATGATAGAGAGAGTGCTATTTTTTTCTCTTCCTGCTACTGCTGCCACATGCTGGCTTGCTTTGAAGTTGACAACAAAGAGGGTTTCATTTTGTGGTGTGAAAGCGAGAGTGGAAACTTAAAGAGCTGGTTATTAGGAGACCTGATAATTGATGTGCAGACTGCTCCTATGCTTCTCTCCAATGTAGGAGACTACTTAGTGCAATTTGGGCAACACTGTACAGTACTTCAACAAGGCTGTCAGGATGGGAAAAGAGATGCTGTTATGACAGGTCATGTCAGGTAATGGCAGCTGGTTTCTCTATTATGGCAGCTGGCTGTTGGAAAGCCTAGATCTTGATGTGTTCATTGCTTTTAGGGCCACCAACAGAGCCATTCCCTAATAGCAGATGTATCTCCCATTTATTGGTCGTAGAATCTAAATCCTGACGTCAAGGTGTTTTAGGACATACTAGTGATAACAGAAGTGTGGCTCAACGGAAATGATGATACAGTAGCAAAATGTATTTTTATTTAATCTGTATTCATCCAGGTTAGTCTCATTGCAATAAAATCTTCTTTTTTTTTCAAGAGAGAACTGCTAAGCCTATAACTGTAGACTTGCTGTACATAAGGGACTGCATGGTATGGAGGAGTGGTTAAAGTGTATGGGCATTGTTAATGGCGTTACAGCTGGTGTGTGGAGGAAACACATCAGGGACCAGGTAATCATTAATGATTAGTGACGCATGGTTTTACACCGTTTCTATTGTTACCAAAATGGGCGTGACTCTGTTAGGCATCATAGTGTAATGTGTCAACAAAATGGCTTTTGCACCAAAACAAATTGTATTTACTACAGGCAGTGGTCTGTCACTACATGGTTATTAGTTAGTGTGTGTGTGTGTGTGTGTGTGTGTGTGTGTGTGTCTTCCCTCCCCTGAGAGACATCCTTGCAACCTACTGCATTTTCCTGCTATTTGGTGTATTTTGGTTGTTTTCAAACCTCAGATAGATGGCAGTAATGGCGGCAGTGGTAGTTTTCACCGACGATGGCGAGTAAATGACACCCTTAGGAGTGAGTGCCACACACTCACACACACAGACTGATGACTCACATCAGCCCCTAGTCAACAAGGTAAAATGGAACAGAGGCTTCGACTCATCAAACACACACACACACACACACACACTTCTCTCCCCTCTACTGCAGACAGACATGGCCCTGCGTTACCCATCCATACACCAGGCTTCTGTTTGTTTCTCTCTGATGGTAATGACTCATATGAGTGAGGGTGTGTGACTCATAAAAGAGAAAGAACAGTTCTTTCTGTGACGACCAGATTAAAGGACAGCAGACACCTGCTTTCATCAGGAATCATTTTAGTCTCTTATTTGTATTTTTGGCCCCATTTTCTCCCTAGTCAATATCATCGGAAAAACATGAGGTGTGTTTGATTTCCTTGTGAGGTGCAATGGAAGCACTGGAATAGTCTCAGAAGTGCAAACGCTGCATACAAGGCAAGAGAAATCAAGCACATCTTAAAGGTGCAATCTGTAATTCAACAACATTAATATGACTGTAGAGGTGGATATTGCCAAAGCGATAACTGTTTTTCTTTTTCATCTCAGGGAAAACTGAGGGATTCAAAAATCTGTCTTTCAATGGTTAAATAGCAAATCAATATCATGTACTTATACACCTATTGCATGATGTTCTATATAATGTAGACGCCTACCCAATAGCCTATTTCTGGTATGAGAACTAGAATGTAGTCTGAATCTTCTACAACCTGGTTTGTCTGGGTGCCAGAGAGAGACTAGACCAGCTAGGAGTACAGAGAGAGAGAGATGGAGAAGGAGGGAGAGAGAGAGAGAGAGGGGGGAGAAGGAGGGAGAGAGAGAGAGAGAGAGAGTATAATCAGAGAATAATAGCTTGTGACACTGAGAGATATGCTTGGTTGAACGAGATGGTCCACAGCACACACACATAAAACACAAGACAACAATTATTCCAGAGAGCGGGAAAGAAAAGTGGAAAATGAGCCTTCAGGACATGAAGGAGTTATAAAAAGGGTGAGTTCAAATGGTGCAGAAGAATAAACCCTTAGCACTTGTGACTGCATGCGACCGAAAGAGAGTAGCCACCCCCTGCAATTATGGAAATAAAATGTATATTATAAATCACAATCGCAACGCATTCCAGCTGAAATTATAACCACGGACATTAATACTTTCTGTCCGCACAAGCCATTTCAATTCATTTACTGAGGCAAGGTAATTGCATTAGCCGCGTGACAGGGTTTGCATGTGCCTAGACACACTAATTTGGAATAAACAAAAATCATTGTATTAGCTCAATAATCATGTCATGGCAAACTTAACCTCGTTGGGCCAAATTGGTGGGAGCGTTCATTTTGTGTGTCTCGTGTGTTTATTATTCCACGGTAGCCTGGATACTGCAGCGTAGGAAGTCCTAGCTCACATTCTATTGGTGGACAGTAACTAGCTAACAAATCTAGTTCTAGGAACTAGTTCTCGGCCCCTGTTCAGTTGAAGTCTCTAACAGACAGGCTAGAACAACAGAACACTGCGGAGGTTTTGGGGCCACAAGTAATGGAGGTTTCCCGCCATGACACACCATCTAATCAGATGAAACATTCCTGATTAACCATGCTTCATTATGTAAATTACCCTTTCATTCTCAGTGAAGTGGTAATATATGGTGCAATTCTAAATGAATAATCATAACCACTGATAAATGATGTTTCCATAGAGGACAATTGCGGATATGTAAAACATTATTGAGATTAAGACCTAGGTGATTGAGCACCATTAGAGCTATGTCTGCAGCATTGTGTTTGTGTGTGTGTGCAATGCATGGAATGGAATAAAAATCTGTATCAATCAGACACGTTTAACACCATTTCCCATTCCACTCCGATCTGGACCTCCGCCAGCCTCACCTGGTGTGCGTGCTCTTGTAGTAGAAGTGAATGAGTGTGATGTGTGAGGTGGATGTGGACTGTCCAGCTGGCGGTCCAGTAGCAGGTCAGGGGGAAAGGAAGCTCAGACCATTAGATGATGAACAGTGTCGGGGGGGGGGGGGGGGGGGGGGGTACATTTGATCTTGGTCCAGTGGAACAGGGAATAGGCTGATGCTCACTATCGGTCTACTCTTTCCTTCCCTCCCTTCCTCCCTGCCATCTCCTCCACCCCGCCCTGATTCAGCACGACACTTCTGAGCACAATGTTCTCATTCTTTTAACGACCAGGTCAGTTTATGGGACAGTTTCCTCGAATTCTTCCAACAATTGGAGACAGGGGAAAGATCGAGTGTGTGTGTGTGTGTGTGTGTGTGTGTGTGTGTGTGTACGTGTGTGTGTGTGTGTGTACGTGTGTGTGTGTGTGTGTGTGTGTGTGTGTGTGTGTGGACTTGTGAGTGAGTCAGAGCCGTATCGTAAATCATAAAAGGCCAACAAATACACTGTTTGGTGCTCAGCAGTTTGCAAGACTAGAGCCTAGAGCCCATCCAAGCGCTTAACACAGTGGTCATTTTGATCCAATAGCTGAATGACCTGACTGTGTCCATTGTGTGGTCGTGGTCCAGTCATGATAAGTGCCCTGCCACTTCAGAGAGTGTGAAAAGGAGAGGAGGAGGAAGAGGGAAAGATGAGAGCAGCACAATGAAGCGTTTATGAGTACAGAGAAGAGAAGGAGCACTGAACAAAAAAAAAAAAAAAAAAAAAAAAAAAAGACATCCTCTGAGACGTGGCCAGGAAGCCACTATCAAACGCTCGATGCATCATTTCTTCTCTAAGTACTAAAGAATAAAAAAACAAGACTTTCCTGGCTGGATAATGTTGTGTTTTTTGGCTGTTGAATATCGAAAATATTGAGTGTTTCGTACCCCCCCAAGGCACTTTGATAGATAGACATCCCACCTCTAAAGCCAGAGTGCTCAATGGGCTGTCTGTGTCTAATGGCTGTGTGGTACCCTGAGGGGGGGGAGGCTGTGTTGTACCCTGAGGGGGAGATACACACCGGACACCACCATGAACAATGGAAATAAAAGAAAGGAAGACAGCGGGGGAGGGAGAGAGAGAGGGAAAGAGAGAGAGAGAGAGAGGACAGGCACACAGGCAAATCTGAGCATGTCTCATTTTCACAGCAGAAGGTGGGATAAAAAGAGTCAAATCATCAATCTGTTTATTTATTTTTTTAAAGAAGTGTTACCCCATCCATTGCTTTCAATCGTTACCCCTCTTTGTTTTGCCCCTCATGTGTATCACTTCATATTCCTCACAACGGGAGAGAATGTAAAAGTCAGTGTGAGGAGGAGAGGAAGAGAGTGGGAAAGAGAGGAGGAGAAAAGGTTCCCTGCTGAAATGTTTTTAATTATCTCTGACTCTTCCTGCCGTGGGAACGATCTGAAGACTTCCTCATTCAAGATCTCTTTCCTCAGGCAGGCAGGCATCCACCCCAACCCTTCTCCCCTCCCCTCCCCTCTCCCCTCCTCTCTCCCCTCTCCCCTCCTCTCTCCCCTCTCATTGCCCTCCCCTCTGCCCTCTCATTGCCCTCCTCTCTCCCCTCTCATTGCCCTTCTCTCCCCCCTCCTCTCTCCCTCTCATTGCCCTTCTCTCCCCCCTCCTCTCTCCCCCCTCCCCCCTCCTCTCTCATTGCCCCAGTCTCTTCAACCTGCTGCCCAGAAAACGCCATATGTACTGATGGGGAGGATTCAACACTCAGGAACAACGTACTATACGCCGTTAGTGAGAGGGGAGGGAGGGAGAGAGGGAGGGGAGGAGAGGAGAGGGAGAGGGAGGAGAGACGGAGGGGAGAGAGTTGAAAAAGAGAATAAGGCAGGCTATGAGAAACCGAGAGAGAGAAAGAGAAGGGAAGAGAAATGGAAAGAGGAGGAAGGTAGAGAGAGGTGAGTGCAGATAGAGAGGTAGAGAGAGGGAGAGAGAGGGAGAGAGAGTTCCTCTCAGCAGTGCGGCAGGGTACAGAGCTGTGTACCTTCATCACAGTCTGCAGTTAGACTCCATCACCCCCATCCATCAGCACCTTGGGAAACATGGTTCCATCAGTCTCTCCCCACTGCTCGCTCGCTCGCTCACTCTCTCTCTCGCTCCCTTTTCCTACACAGTAAAATGCTTGAAAAGATTTCCCGGTATTATTTGTCGGACCCCCGTTTACAAAGGCAGTGTTGTACCGTGATTTACCCAGGACATCCCGTTTATACACATCAGTGCAATGCAAGTAATGTAAGGGGGGGCGGGGGAGGGGGTGTTAGGGAGGGGGTGGAATTCAATGCAAATGCAAATTAAAGTGGAACGCCCTACCCCAGGTCAGTTTACACAGACAACTGTACCAGTAAATTACCGGGACATGCCTCTGTGTAAACGGGGCTTCTCATTCTCTCTGTCTGACTCCCTCCCTCCCTTGCCCCCACCCCCCCTCTTTCTCTCCTCTCTCTCTATCTCCTCTTTTCCCTCTCTCCCATCTCCCTCCCCCCTCTCTCTCTCTCTCTGTCTGTCCTACTACCCAAAATACTCTCCTCTCTCCTCTGTCCTCTCTCCTATCTCCTCTCTCCCCACCCTGCCCGTTCTTGCTCTTTATCAATCTGCTATCCCCCCCCCCCTCTCTGTCCTCTGTTATGTATTTCCATTAAGCGTGTAACCCCCACTTGCTAATCAATTAAATGTATTTAGTATGTGTGGGCATGTTTCATTAAAAACCAATAGAAGCTCAAGTTTTAAAACGTATTAATGTAAAGTGCTAAGTCGGAAAAAATAAACAAACAGTCGATTTTAAAGACAGTTTGCCATTTCCTACTGCGAGCTTGTAAATTAGGGTTAGGGTTAGGGCTACTGCTTAATAACAGCTAAATTGGACTCTTTCAGCCTTTTTTTATTTATTTGCTTATTTCTGCCTTATCTTATCTAACGTATGAAGCTCTCCCCGCAACAAGAAAATTACAATTGATGAGAAATCATGCCCTTTGACTCTGAATCTCGTAAGCCTATCAGAAAGCCTTGTTATTCATCTGCAAGGAAATGCCTTCCTTGGTCCAATAAACACGGATAGATTAAGCCAAGCTGTTATATTTCCTATGTCGCATGTGTGTGTGTGTGTGTGTGTGTGTGTGTGTGTGTGTGTGTGTGTGTGTGGCAGTTAGATGCTACGGCCGGGCACCTGACTGTCTTCGCTCTGCTTTCATTTGCCAGCAGTGGTATTCCATCCTCTTAAAGTGTTTACAGACAAAAAATTGCTTTCTGAAAATGGTTGATTAACCTTTTCAGAGAGGTGACCTCTCTCTCTCTCTCTCTCTCTCTCTCTCTCTTTCTCGTACAGGGCCGGTACACAGAATGACAGCTCAAAGATTAGACTGATGGTGCTCTCTCTCTCTCTCTCTCTCCCCCCTCTCTCTCCCCCCTCTCTCTCTCTCCTCTCAGAGCTGCTTATCTCATCACAGGGGGAGTGCCAGAACAAAGGGAGGCGAAAGAGATAAATAAATAAATCAACATGCAATCGAGAGAATTGGTTGGAGGTGTGTTAGAGGGGGGGGGGGGGGGGGGGGGGGGGGGGGGGGGGTAGGATGTATCTTTGTGATTATTGTGACAGATCCAGAGTGGAGCGGATTTGAAAGCCTACAGGTCAACGTTGTTGAATTGCCTTGCTCTCTCCAACCTGACTGTCAAACCACAGATACAGTGGCTGCATACCTTTGGTTGTCCGTCTGTCAATCTCAGTGTCTGTCTGTCTGTCTTTGTTGACCAGATGTTTGCAGACAGATAAAAAAAATACTGTCTTTTAAGAAACAACTCGCTTATACAATAATAAATGTAGTGTATATACAATAGCTATATAGTAGCTTGTTGACTATATGAAGGATGTGAGTTTCCCCAGTGATCTGCTACCCTCAGACCCTGCACACTGTATGATGTGATGTGATGTGTGTGTGTGTGTGTGTGTGTGTGTGTGTGTGTGTGTGTGTGTGTGTGTGTGTGAGAGTGAGTCTTTGTGTGTGAGTGTGTGTGTGTGTGTGTGTGTGTGTGTGTGAGTGAGTATATGTGTGTGAGCGTGTGTGTGTGTGTGTGTGTGTGTGTGTGTGTGTGTGTGTGCGTGTGTGTGTGAGTGAGTCTATGTGTGTGAGCGTGTCTTGTATTCTGTCTGATATAATGATTGGGTAGAATATCCAGACTGACATTCCTTTACGTCCCCCATCCCGAGGTCAGGCGCTAGCTGGCCTAGCTGCTTCACATTGACTCCAACAGCTCCATCTGAACCAGCTCGGCCCCGGCGTCACTGTGGTTATTCTGATGACAGAGAGCTGACACAGGGGTTCCTGATCAGGGAGGATAAGCCGCTCGCCTGTGGCGTAAAGCTCCCTCCATCAGGAGGACTAAGGCCTCAGACCCATCAGTCAGGGAACAGAGGCCATTAGAGATGTGGCAAACAGAAACACACACACACACACACACACACTTGCACGCACACGCACACACACACACACACACACACACACGCCTACGCGCACACATGCCTACGCGCACACACGCACGCACGCACGCACACGCACGCACACACACACACACACACACACACACACACACACACACACACACTCACACACAAAGACTCACTCTCACACACACACACACACACACACACATCACATCACATCATACAGTGTGCAGGGTCTGAGGGTAGCAGATCACTGGGGAAACTCACATCCTTCATATAGTCAACAAGCACACACACACACACACACGCCTACGCGCACACATGCCTACGCGCACGCACGCACGCACGCGCGCACACACACACACACACACACACACACACACACACACACACACACACACACACACACACACACACACACACACGCCTACGTGCACACACGCACGCACACACACACGCACGCACGCACGCACGCACGCAGCCATTCTTCAGTTGTAGACTGAATATAGGCTGTATCCATCAGCGATAGAGTGGCAAACAGAGAGGTGGGTTAAGTCAGGACACTGGTAGGCAGATCATGATCACTTATGCTAACATTATGCTAATGCTAATTACACTAGTGTACTGTAATAGGTGGGTGCGTTCTAAAAAGAAAAGGGTGCTTACAGTAAATGGCTTTTTTATGACACACTTCATCCATGGATACAACTCTGTTCAACCGTCTATCCCCAAGAAGCTCCATGGCAACGGGAAATGTCCGAACTGACACATCACCAAAACGTCCTATGTGTGTGCTAATCTAATAGGTATAGCATGATGTGTCACTGCATTGTGTCATGTTTAGCACCACTGTGCTAATTTGAACTCATTAGTGAGCGATCTTATGCTAACAGCTACAGTCACTAATTAAAGATGAAGCTAAAGTTGACACTTTTCTAAATTTGTGCATTCAGAGCTGGCTTTGCAGCCATTTGTTCAGTAGGCCTGTAGGGGATAGAACAAACAACAGTAAAACATAAAACTGTCTTCATTTGCACTTTATTTTAATAACCTAAATTGCACCTTTTTTTTTTCTATCTTCTATGTTTTCTTCTCTCTGGAGTAAAACAGCAACTGTTCCAAACACTTGGTAAATGTTTCACCAGCAGTGTTTTCTATTCTAACACCATGTATGCTAACAATAGCTGGGTCGTGAGAGGACTCACACCGGGTCATTTGCCATATGCGTATGTTTCCACAGATACCATGGTGAGAGGCTTGTGCCCAGGGTTATCTTCATCACGCTGTGTGCTAATACTAGACTGTGCGTGTGTGTGTGTGTGTATGTGTGTGCGTGCGTCTGTGTGTGTGTGTGTGTGTGTGTGTTCGTGCGTCTGTGTGTGTGTGTGTGTGTGTGTGTGTGTATGTGTGTATGTGTGCGTGCAGGCAACTGTTCAGGGTCATTTATAATGTATAGGGACTGTAGCATTACACACCCTGCTCAGATCTCTGTAGGCTTTCCGTCGCACACACCCTTGGTCTGAAACAGATATGTCAACCAAATACACAGACACACACATACTGTACACACACACGCACACACGCACGCACGCACACACACACACACACACATACTCACACATCCATAATCCCTCACACTCACTCAAATGCCTCTGTTCAGAAGACATCAATCATGAATTATGGACTGTGACTAACACATTATTTTCTGTGCAAATCATGTAATTATATACATCCTTTGTCCTTTGTTTTCTTGGTCAGAAAATAACAAGAAAGAGAAGTCTTAGAAAATGTTTGTTTTTCCAAGAACAGCAGCATTCTGTCCTTTATGTTCGGGTACAGCGATAGGATCTAATCAAATTTGATCCAGTTGTGCTGTTCCAACCAAAAGATGATGGAATCAATCATCCTTAAGGCAACAACAAAACAAACATTTGGGCAGTGAGGACATCATCTGTGCTGTCCTGTTAGTTTCATCCAACCAGACAGGACAGACAGGCAGATCATGTCAGCTGTCCGCCCACCTGGGTGACCTCTTTCAGCTCTATCACCAGACTGGGGCTGTGACTACTTAGATGATTGCTTAATCCCCGTTGTATTTCTAACTCAGGGAAAGAGGACAGGCTCATTGTAATGGAATGAGGAATGGTGTCAAACACAGCCTGTCCTCCGATTTCTACCTTCACTAGCCTCTACTGTCTGAACGTTGCTGCAGGAATAGAGGGGTTTGGACATTGTGGCATTGGCAGCAGCCTCAGTTGCAGGATTATCTCAAATGAAACAACCTCCCTTCCCTCCCTCCTACTCCGCCTCCTCCCCTCCCTCCCTCCCTCCTCCCCTCCCCTCCTTAACCACCCCATCCACTCTTCTCTTGATTAGATTAGCATGTTCATTTTGTAGTATACATGTGTTTTAGGGATGGAGTGCTAAAGGGGAGGGAAAGAGGGAGGGAGAGAGGGAGGGAGGTAGGGAGGGAGAGAGAGAGGGATGGCGGGAAAGAGGTTTCTAGGGCAACAACGTGTAGGATTTATCGCTGTTATCAGTGAAATGAGAGTCATTGAACATGAACATGTGTGTGCTCTGAATCTAAACTACCTGAAAGAGGGAGGGAGGGAGGGAGGGAGGGAGAGAGAAAGAGAGGTGCAGGGGAATGAAAAAGAGGTGAGCGGGAGAAAATGAGAGAGAGAGAGAAAGAGAGAGAGAGAGAGAGAGAGAGATGAGCGGGAAAGACAGAGACAGAGTGATGGAGGACAGAAGAGGAGGGGTTCTAGTCGCAGACAGCTCTATATTCCAGGGCAGAGCTGGGCAGTGACCTTCACCTTCTGAGGGCTGAAACAAATGCCAGGGCTGCAGGGAGAGAGGCTGTGCCACATAGACATAGGACAGATAGAAAGGACATCACCATTTAAAAGTCAAATCCATCATTAGTTCCCCATAAATCACTTAGAATACAAAGATGAATGCATTCATCAAAATGACACGTCTGTGTGTGCTTGTCTGCAGTGTACAATAATATGTCAGCTAAATCTGTCAGCTTTTCAGGCTATACATATCCATGCGCTACCTATTCATTGTTATGTTATTGTCCTCCATGAGGAAGATTAGTTTCACAGCTCATTGTACAAATAACAGCAAGGAGACATTCGGTCACAACACAGCAGTAACATCACAACACATCAACAGAACCGTATAAACAGCATAAACATACATGACAGTAGTACGGAGGGGGGGGGGGGGGGGGGGTTTGAGGTAGTGTATGTACATATACTATACCGTACATATCCAGCCTACTGTACAGAGACTGCCAGGGATAGGTGGGATGAAGAGCAGGGAGGAAGACTATGGGTCATACAGCCTGAGGAAGGATCAGAGACTCCATACTAGAAACTGTTTCAGGCAGAATACAAAACAGTGCACTATGGTGGACTATAATAGTGAGCTGTACGGTTTTATATATACCATACAACATAGTCTAGTATTTCAGTACAGTTTAGTGTGCTATTGTGCACTATTTTGTGGTTGCAGATAGAATACTGAATAGTGTTCCAGAAAGTCCTGCAGTGAACAGACAGAATACTGTACGAGAGTGTCTCCTAGAGAATACAATATGAGAGACTTTGCCAGAGGGACAGTGTCTACTCCGTCTGTCCCCAACTGGCCTTTTGCCTCTGGGGGTGTGTGTGTGTGTGTGTGTGTGTTTGTGTGTGCGCGAGTGCGTGCATGTGTGTGTGTGTGTGTGTGTGTGTGTGTCTGAGGTGCCATCTCCGCTAATGGAGATTTTGCTAAAGATTGCTTTGGTCACTTAATAGATGGTGTTTAAGAAAGCATCAGAATACACTGTCATCTCCTGGAGACAGCTCATTAGATCTCTCTAGAGGACGCGGCTCTCTCTCTCTCTCTCTCTCTCTCTCTCTCTACTTTTCTCTCTCTCCTCCTCTCCTTTCTTTCTTTTCTCTCCTTTTTCTCTCTCCTCTCCTCCCTCTCTTTTCTCCTGGCTCAATGTAATGTTCTCTCTGCTTGTGTTATAGCAACACCAGCCACATGACAGATAAGACAGCAGCACAATTATTAATATATTTGCATTCTGGTTTTAATTAGAACTTCTGTAATTGCGGCGGCTAACCTATTTCATAGTGACAATTTCAAAAGTTAAATCAATTTGAACACGCATGCAAGTGGGGAAAAACAGTCCTAGATGAATAAATAAATAAATAAATAGGAATAGAGCCACTTGAGTTTTAATTATAAAAGCTGCGCCATGTGTCATTGTTTGAAATGGGGGCTTTTGAGAGATGGCTGGGATAACAGAGCACATTCATGCTGTTCTTCCTGCTTTCACAAAATGTTTCATTTGAGCTGCCCTACATTATACACAGTTGAGCTGCTCTATAACTCCTCTTTAGGGCTGTGTTTGTGTGTGTGTGTGTGTGTGTGTGTGTGTGTGTGTGTGTGTGTGTGCATACGTTTGTATGTGTGTGTGCATGTGGGTTTATGTGCGTGTGTGTGCATGCACTTGTATGTGTGTGTGTGTGTGTGTGTGTGCGTGCGCATGCGTTTGTATGTGTGTGTGCATGTGGGTTTATGTGCGTGTGTGTGCATGCACTTGTATATGTGTGTGTGTGTGTGTGTGTGTGTGTGTGTGTGTGTGTGAGTTCAACACATCGGATAGGTTCCAACCAGACACACTGAATACGTCAGCTGGCTACCCTGTCTGTGTCCAAGGTTAGGTTAAGTCACGTGACGTAGAACAGTGACATTGCTAGTTGCTTCCTCTGTCATCACTCAGCTGACGCTGGCAGACCCCAGAGAAACACATTATAAACCGGAGGCTGTGTTGGGTTGTACTGGACCAGGCCGGTATGCATAATTCATTAACTTATCGATCCCAGGCATTCGGTTGGGCGGCTTGTTTCAGCGCTCCCTGCCTCCCGGCTATTTTCAACCGAGAATGTTCCAGAAATACCCCCCTATCGATTTTTAATGGGGATAACAACCCAACCCCACCCAAATACAGATGCCAGGAAGTAGGCTATTGTCTCTGGTTGTGTCTTTAGAGGCAGAGGCTAGCAGACGGAAAGGACATCCAGGATGGAGGGAGGGAGGGAGGGAGGGAGGGAGGGAGGGATAGAGGGAGGGAGAGCTAGATGGAGGGAGAGCTAGAGGGAGGGAGGGATGGAGGGGGGGATAGAGGGAGGGAGGAAGGGAGGGATAGAGGGAGGGAGGGAGGGATAGAGTGAGGGATGGAGGGATGGAGGGAGGAAGGGAGGGAGGGATGGAGGGAGGGAGGGAGAGGGGAGGGAAGGAGGTATAGATGGATGGAGGGAGAGGGGAGGGAGGGAGGGATAGATGGATGGAGGGAGGGGTGGAGGGAGGGAGGAAAGAATGGAGGAAGGACGGGAGGGAGGGATAGATGGATGGAGGGAGAGGGGAGGGAGGGAGGGATAGATGGATGGATGTCTGATGTCTGATGACTCAGACATCCAGGAGTGTCAGACTAAAGACTCAGAAGTCTCAGATATTCACGTTAATGATTGGACCTGGTGTTAATGTACGTGTCTGCTTCCCTTTATCAATCAATGTGTTTGTGTTCCCAAGACCTTGAATGGAATTGAAACCAGAAGGAGGATGTCGAGGTGACTCATAGTACATCCTGCAGTAAAGTACTCTCACATCCTGCCGTAAAGTACTCTCACATGCTGCTGTAAAGTACTCTCACATCCTGCCGTAAAGTACTCTCACATGCTGCTGTAAAGTACTCTCACATCCTGCATTAAAGTACTC
>NC_139673.1:13101182-13103682 GCF_951799395.1 Argentina silus | reverse complement strand
ATCTTTATTATTTATCGGAGGCTTTTTACAGGCCCAACCTTAGACCCCCTCACATACCTTCAATAAATCCAGCACCACCGCTCTTCTTGTGTGCTGTGTTGTGTCTTGGAAGGTGACATTATGTCAATGTGTCACGCTACTTGAAGGTCAAAGCAACATTTCCAGCCAAGCCAAGGTTCACTTGCAACAATGATGTACCGCCTGAGAGTCTTGTGTTCTATACTTCAGATTTCTCATTCATTGAATAAAAGCAGCACTTGTGTGAAAGCGAAAGTCACACAGGACATAGTGTGACTGTGAGTCCTTAGAGAAGTCTTGACAACATAAAAAAAACGCCTCATGAAAGGCTGGGGAGGGAAAGGCCGAAGTGAGAGAAAAGCCTTTCGTGCAGGAAAGTAATAAGGGACATACAGAGAGTCGGAATGTTGTATGAGTTGATGAACCCTGCATGGGAACCGCAGGCATCGCTGGAGACTCAGGTTCTCTCTGCTGTGAGATCAGAGACTCATAAGGGTCCAATCAGTCCAATCAGGAGTTTAACAGTGAGATCTGATGAAGTTGGGGACATAAGGACATTCTGAGATTGAAGTATTCATTAATGGTAGTGTTGGATTTTATCCTTTTTAAAATGTTGACTGGTTTAATAAATGCACACTCCTTCTACCATACAGTGTGCGTGTGTGTGTGTGTGCGTGTGTGTGTCTGATTGGCTTCACCTGTTCCTCATCATCCTTCCCTGTGTATTTAGTCTGTGTGTCTCCCCTGTCTCTGTGTATTTAGTCTGTGTGTCTCCCCTGTCTCTGTGCCAGTTGGTCTTTATACTTTGTGTCGAGTGTTCCAGCGATTTTTTTCCTAGTGTTGAGTATTCCGATCTCTGATAGTGTTTCTGAATTTCCTTTTTGCCTACTCCTTTTCGGATTATCTGCCTGACTTTTTGAACTGCCTACCTGTGTACCAAACCCTGCTTTTCCTACCCCCTTCCTGGATTATCTGCCTACCCATTGAGTAAAGGTTATAGTAAAGATGATTCTATTGGATTAAAGTTTTTGTCTCCGAGTCATGCATTTGAGTCCTCTGCCTAAGTACTCCAGTCATTCCACTGATAGCATTGTGGCTCTGTTCTTCTCTCTCTGAAAGACCATCATTTTCCTCAAGCCTGTGTGTGTGTGTGTGTGTGTGTGTGTGTGTGTGTGTGTGTGTGTGTGTGTGTGTGTGTGTGTATGGTTATTCTCTCTGAAAGAGCAGCATTTACCAGGGGCCTACAGACTACAGTACGTTACCTTATGTCTATAATCTGCTGAATCATAAAAGAAACATTGACTTCCCCTTCTTCTATTCATCCTACCATTATCTCTCCACACCCACCACTCTATTGACACATCCTCTATTCCTCTGCTCTCAAACCACCCGCCCTCCTCTTTTCTCAGCCATCCTCTATTCTTCCCTCATCCCTCCATCCCCTGTCCTCCCACAGAGTTATTTTCTTTCCTCAGAATACTAATCATATTCTATATAATCCATTCTTCAATCACATTTATGTATCACATATAAAGCATAAAATTGTTTTAGAATGAGCGGCATTCAACAGGAATTGGCTGAAGCAATTAGGGAACATTCTGAATCCAATACAATGCATTTAATCAGAGAAAGGAAATGTTTTTCTGAGTCCAGTTGTCTGAGCTGTAATTGTACAATACAAACAGTTTGAGAATTCAAATTGGTGTTACATATAAAGGTTTCAAATTCTCAAAACCGTCTCAAAAAGTTGCTTTAAAAAAAATCTCTATGATTATTTCAACAACAATCCAACTCTTCGCTTTGAGACTCAAGAGATCTTCTATAAAATATGCATATCCCACTCAGTCTAAATATAGAGTGAATATAGTTGAAGCTGCTATGATGAACTTGAGAAGATCTGCACCAGGGGAATAATAGAGTCATTTGGAGGGGGCTCAGTGATTGATCATTTAGTAGCAGAGAGTACTTTCACCCCCTACAGTCAGCTCTGATAGATCTGGATTGGGACAGCTTATTCAGTTTCAGCCCAACACTAACACACACGTTAACACACCAGAGATGGAGCGTAATCCATTGTTGCCTCTCTGTTTTGACTACTACTACTACTACTACTACTGTAGGGACTATGTCAAGGAACACAAACAACAAAGCAGACACTGACTAAGCTGGGGGAAAACAGTTTGGATCAAAGGAGGAAACAGGGGGGACAGCTAGGGAAACAGTTTACATCACACACACTGTATACGCTTATACAAGATCTCTTCTTTAGGACTGTTCAGATGTCCTCGGAGTTGTTTACCCAGCTTAGAACCTTGGAGCTTTAGTCTTCCTGTCTATCAAGTGTGTTTGCTGAAGGAGGCAGGGAATATGAAAGTGTGTGTGTGTGTGTGTGTGTGTGTGTGTGAGCGTGCACGTGTGTGCGTGTGTGTGTGTGTGAGAGAGAGAGAGTGCTGACCCTGAAAGCCACAGAACAATCTTTAAT
>NC_139673.1:13063682-13098682 GCF_951799395.1 Argentina silus | reverse complement strand
AGGGCCAGCCATTGTGTATGGAGGAGACTCTACAGCAGCCACAACAAGCTGCCAGTCACCACCCCCTGAATAGGAGGAGGAGAGGGGACCACACTAAACTGAACTCAACTGTGTAATCCCTCCATTTTCTCTAGTGGGAGAGAGACAGAACGATGGAGAGGGAGGGAGATGGAGGGAGAGAGAGAGAGAAAGACAGACACGTCATGTTTTTTCTCCTTCTGTTCTAAACTTCCCATGCCTTCCCTCAATTCCCAGATCTACTGTACGTTCATTGAAAAAAGCGTACCATTTAAATGTGAATAATTGACATGCCTCCGCTCACACAGGCAGACAGGGCATGGAGCACGCTGTATAAGCTTTTAATTCAATAATATGGCAGATTAGGACGGTTGGATCCCACCTTGGCTGGAAGGCATCCGACGGGAAACACTTCCACTTGGCCTGAAGCACAGCTAATAGGGGGAGAGAAGAGAGAGAGAGAGAGGGGTAAAAAGATGGAGCGGGGGGGAGAGAGCTGAGGGAATACTGTCACAGCAACACTGGTACAGTACACAAGGCTGTTGAATAGCTTTAAAGGCATAATCTGGGATTTGTTCTGCTGTATAATGGTCATTTCAATTCATGATATGTACCCAACACTGGTGAACAGAACACTGGTGAATAGCTTAACCCTGGACAGATTTAGAGTCTGCTCAGAGGGAGACAATGGAGGCTTGTTGGTGCAGAATCAATGTTTGGTTCTGTGTGGATAATACTGGATGAATATGGTACCCAGAAAGCCTTTGGCCAAATCACAGTGTTTGTTGGTCACCTGATTGTTAAAGAGCCCTAATTGTTTCTCGTGGTGATGCATCTGTGTGTGTGTGTGTGTGTGTGTGTGTGTGTGTGTGTGTGTGTTGATACACATGTTACACCTCTCCAGTCTAACTACCAACCGGTGTGTTTCGCAATCTCCAAGCAACCCACATATTCTAGCCCTCAACTGTAGTTCACAAGCTGCAGGGCAACACTCATAAACACTGAACTGCTCTGAACACACCTACAAAAGCAGCAACAGAGAGAGCCAGTAGGTGAGCGCTGTTTTCTTAAAGCCTGATCATTGGGTGCCACAGGCTGTCCGAATGAGTAGCTTACAGCGAGGGACAGAGCTATTTTGCCGGCCACTTATCTTGCTGTTCAACTGCCACTTCGCCACTGGTTATCTACCTACATACAGTCAGTCAACCCTACCTGCCACTCCATAGGGCTCCAGAAGCACACATCAACTCTATGAATGGCCAGTCCTTCTTTTAAAAAGAAATTTTATTATAGAGTAACTCACACACACACACATGCAAACACACTCACGCATACATACACACACACAGACACACACAGACACGCACACGCGCACACACACACACACACACACACACACACATTCTCTTTCTCTCACCCTCTCTCCCCCCTCCCCTCCCGCCTCTCTGACACATTCATTGGTATGCTTGTGCCATCAGCGTTCGTTCTCCGCCAGCGAGACAATGGCAGCGGTGGCACAATGGGGGAGTGAGTGAGTGATGTGTGTTTGCGTGTGTGTGTTTGAGTGTGTGTGCTCCCCGCCACAGCCGAAGGGCGGGTGGATGGAGGAGGGGGGGCGGGGGGGGGTGTTTGGGGGTCCTGTGTTTTCCTGCCTGCTGTTCTGGAGGCCTGGGCAAACACAGATAAAGTCACACCTGCCACACGCCACAGCACAGGGATGAGACCAAAGGCGGGAAAAAATTAGGAATGGAAAATGTACCCCCAAAAAAATACGTCTGGAAAATCTCTTCTAAAGGCATGGCTGAGCTTCTGAGGAGGTGGTTCTTCTTTCACGGGTCAAAGTCGCCCAGAGGGAGAGAAGGCAGGTCCTATGTTCAGAGGCTACACACACACATTTCAGCCTTGAATGACCCACGGATCTCTGAATGCTCTGAGCTATTAGATACTGCACTTTGAAACGATTGCGACTACCACTCTGCTCTCTCTAGTGGTGTGTGTGTGCCTGGCTGGATGTGTGTGTATGTGCGCCTGTGTGAGTGTGTGTACTGTATATATCCCCAATGCTGCTGCTATAGGTAGCTAGTGCCTATGCCATTCCCCATGTATAGATAAGGCTGTGTTCCCATTGCCTGGGATATCTCACACAGAGATAGAGAGGTAGTGTATCTTCACACACTCCTCCACCCTGTTGATACAGATGCCTCCCCAGGGCTCGCTCTCTCTCTCTCTCGCTCTCTCTCTCTCTCCCTGCCCTGAGTGAAAAATGGTGTCCATATCAGCTTGCAGACGAAGGATGTTTGGTACAGCATAGATTTCAGTTAAGATAACACACTCTCTCTGTTACTCGGTACATATCTGAAGCCCTGCTTGTCATCTCCTCTTGACTCAGGCTATCTGCCACCGCGCCACAGACCACCACTGTTGTGATTAGATTCCTCCTCTGCCCTCCGAGTCCATCTGGTGTGTGTGTGTGTGTGTGTGTGTGTTGTTTTTGATCAAACTTCTCTCCTCACTCAAAACAAAACTAAATAAAACCATGTCGTCATTCACCTGCAGCTCATATTTCTAGCCATCATAAACACTGTTATAAGTTGAGTTATGAAACAATAATTATTATCGAAACAATAAATGTACTGTATGAAGAACTCAAAATGCAAATACATTTTGATGTACAGTATGCATGTGTGTGCATGCGTGCAAGTGTGTGTTGGGGGAGGGAGGGAGGGGGTAGTAAGCTCAGAGGAGAGGACACATGTGGCCTACATACTTGGCATCAGAGTACCTTTGTTCAAGTCCGATTTCAGGGCCAGCTGTGATGCTTCTGCTGCTGTCAACTACAATCATCTGATGCAGGGCGGATGGGGGGGGGGAGGGGGGATCGGAGGGAAGGGGGGGACTGTGGAGGATGTTTTTGTGTCTCCAGCTTGCCCGTCTGCCTGTCAGATGACAGCTCTGAAGGTCCGCAAGTCTGTACACACACGCAGCCCCCTCCACCCCCCCCCACCCCCCCCCCCCGCCCCGGGACAGACTGACCATATGCACGGTGATGTCGCTCCACCAGATCCGTTAACGGCAGGAGAAAGGCCACGCGACCCTGCTCATTTCTCCGTCTAGGTTGTAAACAAGTGCTGCAGCCCTTCCTGGTGCCTTCAGGCCCACGTCACGGCCAGGACAACAACATCCCTACACTAAACACACATAACACACACTGTATTAAAGCCACAGTCTGTGATATCTTCAGTATTTTTCTAAATGCTAAAATACTGTATTCCTCGTTCTTGTGGTGAATATGGATTACACACTGGCCAGCTACTGTGCATTAAAATGCATCTCAGTACAGACTGTGCATTTACATCAAGAAGGAGAAGGAGAAGAATGTCCTCCAAAGAACCTTTGATGGTGGGTTTGAGAGTGGAAGGGGATTTGTAGCTATTGGCTGCTGTTCTGGATATATTGTAGACTCCTTGAATTGCTGATCTGCTGCTTGTGCATCCTTGTTCGAAATACCTTGTAGATGCATCCAATCATTAACTTCTTAACTTTACAGAAGTAGAGAAATGTTGGACTCCCCCACAAAGAACGTAGTGCGGTGAACATGCTCTGCGACTTGATAACCCCAGATAACCCTCAATTATGGGAAGGATAAAAAGTAACTCGGTTAAAATATGCGCTGTTAAAAACGTTACCCTGGTTACAATGGGACAGACAAGATGTTCAGCCTCGAACCTAACCCTAATCCGAACCCTTTTCAACAAAACCTTCCAGCAAAGTTACATCATTGCATGACTAGCAAAGGAGTTTAGAAGTTGGGTGTGCAGTATTTATTAAGTTTGGCAATGACGACAAAAACTATCATGGATTGGTGAGCTAGCCAGCTGGTTTAGCCAGTCAGATCTCATTATACTTCTGTGTTGACTAGTTAACAGTTACTATAAAAGCCAGTGGTGTTTTTCTGACATAACAGCACAATGTTTTTAATATTTTTAATATTGCTTTTAATCTTCACCACTTTTTTTAATGGTTATTTTTACTGCCTATGCTTTTGTTTAACTGTTTATGTTTAATGCATTATTATTATTATTATTATTATTATTACTATAATTATAATAATAACATATATTGTTATTGTTATTATTATTATAATAATATAATAAATATAATAATATTAATATAATAATAATAATAATATATTATAAGAATATTATTATAATAATTATAATAATTATAATATATTTCAGTGGATGTGAACAAATCTTGAATGGTTTCACAATGAGGAAGAAGGTAGTTGAGGCAAAATGGTGTAATGCTAGAATGACATCACCTGACATACGACAATCAACTAGCTACTCCATCTATTGGTGTCCTGCCAGGAAGTGTGTGTCTGTCCCCAAGTCTTCAATCAAGGCCAGACAGGGATACTTTATCACAGCATTGAATGTGGTAAATTAGCAGGATTTCAACTGCCTCCAAGAAGACAAAGGCTCCTAATGTCACTGGAGAGGAATGAGAATTAAAGCCACTGATTCTTATTATGCCTTTTATTCAAAACACACACGCCTTCTGTGGATTTCTAACAAAGCTAATAATTTTCCCTTCAGCTCTCTTTTACTCTCTCTTTCGAAAATATCAAGAAAGAGGTGTCATCTGTGTGTTGTGTAGCCAACACAAATAAACAAACACACACACACACACACACACACACACACACACACAAAGACGAGAGGTGCTTGAGGTTAGTTTGAAAAATGGGACAAATTGGACAAATTGTTGCCACCAACAGCAACAAAAGCACAGACAACAATAAAAACGACCACAAACACGTAAAGCAATTTGTTGATCATAATCTGTCTCAGTGTCTGGGGCTCTCCTGGGTGCTGATGTGTTGACCAACCTGGACCATCCAGACAGATGCTACTAGCACTGCTAATTTCAGAGATAGGTCTCTGACTTCAACACATAGACGCACACGCATGCACACACACAGGCACAGGCACACACACACACACACACATCAACTGCTTGACAGAGGATACAAAGAGACAAATCAAAGTTGCAACCCCGACGCTGGTACACACACACATGCTGAATCACTCATTAATTACACATGAATAGTCACTGACTAATGCAGAAGGAACAATTAGGCCCCGTTAGTGGAAGAGTACCGGTGAACGCATCTCTGAATCTCTCACTCTCTCTCACACACACACACCGTTTTACATAAGATGGTATCACATCTGCACACAGTAAATACAGTTTTCCTTCTCAGGACATGTGAGCTGGAGGCTAATTGGTAGCTTGTTGCCTACTGGGAGAGGAAGGTGTGTCGGTGTGTGTGTGTGTGTGTGTGTGTGTGTGTGTGTGTGCTTACTCCTCCCTCCCTCCTCCCTGAGCATTAGCTGGCTATTCATGCGTGTCGATCAGGACACATCCCCGTCCCCGTCCCTGTAGGAGTCTTCATGTGTCCATGTCGTTGTGAGGTAAACAACTTCTAATAAGGATTCTGGGCCTCAGTCCAATTCTACTGCAATGCGTACGTTCAGCTTGGGGAAATCGTGGGGACGGGGGACGGGGGGGTGGGAGGGGGACACACACACACACACAGACATGTGTATTCATGGGTATTCATGCATGACGATCAGGACACATCCTCATCCCCGTCCCTGTAGGAGTCTTCATGTGTCCGTGTTGCTGTGGTAAACAACTTCTAATAAGGATTCTGGGCCTCGGTCCAGATCAACTGCAATGTGTATGTCCAGCTTAGGGAAGTGGTGTGCGTGTGTGTGTGTGCATACGTGCGTACGCTGTGTATTCTTCTCTATGTGTGTGTTTTGGTGTATCAGTATGCACGGCTTGATTATATTCTCATGTTGCATGTAATCACGGTAATAACACTGTTAAGGGAGTCATATTTCAAACGAGGAGGGAACACAACAGGCGGTTGTGCTGATAATGCAACTCAGCGAAGCCGCCCAAAATAGCGTCCTGTTTGTTCCACAGCATTGTTGACATCAGAGGGCTGTGGGAAGCTCAGCGTGGGCATACATATTAATAAGGATACTTGTTTATTCATTCCCTGTTTAACATTGCAGAGGGGGAAAAAACAACAAAAAACAACAACAAACCCAAATGGAGGGGATTTGGAGAACTCCTGTTCAGAGTGTGTGTGTGTGTGTGTGTGTGTGTGTGTGAGTGTATAAATGAGATCAGACGTCTCACAAGGCTTCTTCTTCTCTCAAATTAGCCCATGGCCTTGTGATGTACTTCCCTCAGTCTTCATTCTTTCATCACTCAACATCACACACACGCACACAAACACACACACATGCACGCACGCACACGCAAACACACGCACGCACACAAACACACGCACACAAACACACACACACACGCACGCACGCACACACACACACACACAAGACTCACACAACACAACACAACACAACAACACTCACTCTCACACACACACACACATACACACACACAAACCAGCTCCTCCCCTTCATCATTATTCAGCTATTTGCTGGCCAAGGTGTCAGGAACATGTCTGACTTTTAACTTCAGGCTACCCTGTCTACCCTCCTTCCTCGCCTTGCCACTCCCGCCCCTGTCTCCTCCATCTGTCTCCCCCCTCTGTCTCCCCCCCCCCCCCCTCTCTCCCCCATCCCGGGCAGCGACTCAACAATCAAGCTCTTGGCTCATCATGTCCGTAAAATCTGAAAGGCCTGTCTATAAACTGGTAGAGAGGAAGAGCAGACCAAAGCGTGTGGGTGGCAGAGAGAGACAGAGGGAGAGAGAGGTGCGGCGATGTGTGTGTGTGTGTGTGTGTGTTGAAAGGACTGCTATTTGTATGCGCGGGATAGCTACTGTAGCTAGCCTCATCAGGCTGACAATGGCGGTGTCTCTGCAGGCTGTGGCGCTGCAGCAGGCTACGCTACGTCTACAGGCCTGATGAAGGCCTTGATGAGATCTATTGATTGGATGGGTGATATCCAGGGACTCTCTCTCTCTTTTTCTTTCTCTCTATCTCTCTCTCTTTCTCCTGCACCTAGGAACAGCACCATTGAAAGGGCCTCCACTCAGGCAGTACAGATAAACAAAGGCACTTATCTGTTCCAAGTGTTTTGTAGAACAAAAGAAACTTACATAATATATTATATATTACTATATTTAATATTTTATAAAGTTTTGGAAGCTGGGAGACTGGAAAACAGTGTAGATAAAGTAAATAAATCATTTATACAAGTACAGTACGCCTGATATAAGTGTGTGTGTGTGCATTTACCACCAGCCCTAAGCATGTGTGGAGAGTGGCAAGTAGATGCAGCTGCAGGGGGATACACAAGCGCACACACGCACGCACACGCACACACACACACACACACACACCATTGCCTGCATTTGTTTCATTGTCCTCATACACATTCACGCCTTGGTGGCTCTTCCGCCTTTTTCACGGCATTTTCAGCGGTACGTTAACACTGCATGTCAGCAGAACGCGTGTCAAGAAGATCATAGCAATCCAGCACGCCGGAAAATGAAATGCATGCATCCTGCCCTGCCCCGCCCACCACAACCCGGTATTGTCTCTGCTCTAATGGGGGTCTACTGGACTGCAAGCATGCTGTGTGCCTCCTATGGAGTGTAAAAAGTGGCTAGATTATAATGAGTGTAGAAGTGGGTTTATTGCCTGACATCCACAGTGTTTCTGGGGAGTCATTAGTGCTGTAAGTGAACACTCAAGAGCTGACCCTCTATGATGAGAGCGTGTGCTGTATGCGTGAAGTGTGTGTTGCTGTATACGAGGGACTGTGTGTATGTGTTTGTGTGTGTTTGTATGTATGTGTTTGTGTGAAAGACACACAACTTGTGTCAAATGAGGATTATCTATGCAGTGCGCTGTGTTTAATGTTAGGTAAGGTTACGGTGAGTTAAATGGCAGATGGCAACAACGGCATATGTAAGTGTGATTGTTAGTGAGGTTATGACGTGGTTGAAGTTTGGGTGCCTGTTTATGTACAGTGTGTATGTGTGGTTGTGGTTATGTGTCTGTGTGTGTGTGTGTCTACGTATGTGACTCTGTGGGTGCTTATGTGTGTGTCTCTGCATGTGTGTGTGTGTGTGTGTGTGTGTGTGTGTGTGTGTGTGATTGAGCAGCCTCCTCCCCTCTCATTAGGTTTGATAAACAGGGTAATGATTCCCTGTGGATCTCCTGGGACGCTCTCTGTCACTCTCTCCCCACCATCACCATAGTGATCAAAGCCAGCCAGTCGCGCTTCCTGTGTCGCCCACAAACTAAGCGCAGCAGCAGCTAGTGTTCTTACACAGTGTTTCATATTCACAGACACAAACACACACACTAACAGACACTCACTCACACACACACACACTAACAGACACTCACTCACACACACACACTAACAGACACTCACTCACACACACACACACACACACACACACACTCACACACACACACTAACAGACACTCATGCACGCACACACACACACACACACTAACAGACACTCACACACACAAACACACTAACAGACACTCATGCATGCACTCACGCACACACACACACACACACAATCACACACAAACAGACTAACAGACACTCACTCACGCACGCACGCACGCACACACACACACACACACACACACACACACACACACACACACACACACACACACACACACACACACACACACACACACACACACACAGACAGACAAACAGACACGCACGCACGCACACAATACACAGCAGCTCGTGTTCTTGCTGTTTTCATACTGCTGCCACCATACCCTGTGGGGAAGCATCGAGCAGCTCAACAAAAACAACCTTAAAGACCACCACTCCTCCTCACAAACACACACTCTAACACAGACACACACTCCCCACTGAGACCTTCGTAGGATCTGCTTGGCTAAACAGGAACAGAAAAACATCTAAAACAATAATTTATATGATAGTGCATTGTCATAGCACCAGGGCTACATCTAGCCTATGCTACCACTGATCATCTACATATACAGTAGGAAATGTGTTGTGTTGTGTGTGTGTGTGTGTCAGGGTTTCCATAAGCCTGTAATTGGTGACTTTTGGTCGATAAAATTAATTAAAAGACCATAAATAAAATAGTTGCGGGCCAAATTGTCCGGGAGAGAAAAAACCCATTGGGAGTTCTCATAAGGGACTTCAGCATGGACGGGGCAGAACTGTGTTAATTAGCCTATCTCTGTTTCCACTGTGCCCGTCGAGAGAGGTTTCTCTCTCCAAAACAGAATCAAGATGGCCTCAAGGTCAGGCCTTCTGGATGAAAAAGCAACGAGGCTGCTCAGAGGTTGGCAGAGTTGAGCACGGCCCGACCCGAGTAACACTAAATAGGCTATAGGCTAATTAAGCAAGTATAGACCTCGAGACTGACTGTAGTGTTTTGGGGAGCAGACTTTCTCCCTCCTGTAATAACATAAGCTCAGATGATTTTCATTTAGCTTTTCCTTTCTGTTAAGAGCTCTGAACGAATATTCTCTTTGACGCTTTGAAAGATTTTATGCAAAGTCCACGGTGTGCCAGATCGAGCACCTCAATGATTGAAAAGGGTTGGAGGGAATGTTTGAATGTGACACGATGAATGTGACTGAAAACAAAATATTGTGACGTGATGGAATGTGAAGGCCTATAATCTTCTGTCGTTGGGGGAATCGGGACAATGGCAAAATCTGCTGAGGTGTTGACCCTCTGTCTCCATCTCGCAAGTGTCTCTCTCTCTCTCTCTCTAGCTGTATGATACAGGCCTCGCTATTGACAACTGTACAGGCACCGCTCTTGTGATCAGAGCTGTTTATTAGGCTTTTCAATCAAACATGTCAAGTCGGCATACAGTAAGAATATTGTTTCGACTTATTACAACTTTACAGGCTCATTCCTATTCTGTTTTGATGAACTGCCATAATCTAAATGTGATCTATTGCCATAATCTAAATGTGATTTTTGCATTCTGAGAATTGTCGGTGAACGCCCGAATGCGTTACACATCCAATGCATATGGATGTCCGGTAAATTACTCAAATGTGCAGAAAATGTAAATGTTGTTGGTCACGTTGTTTGGCAAAACATGTTTCTAACGAAAACCATCCAATATCCCAGTGAGCATGGAGGTCAGGACCCTCAGATGGGCTTCAGTTTGACCTGATGACCCCCATGGTCCCCTGGGGGCAACCTCTGGGACGTGTCAGGGTCAGGGGGTGGTCCTCTGACAGGCATCGCCGCTCGCCCACCCCCTCATCCCCGCCCCCGCCCCCGCCCCCCTGGTTTGGTCAGCCCCTGTCAGAGAGCATCATGTCTCCTCTCTCCTCTCCCTCCATCTCTCCTTTCCTCTGACGACTACTAGTGACTCACGCTGCCCGGATGGTCTCCTATTTATAGCCTGCCTCCGCTGAGGCCAAGCCTGGCTGAGTCCTCTCACTGGGCCTGAATTACGTACATATGTACATAACGCGCAAGCATGCACACACACACACACACACACACACACACACACACACACACACACACACACCAGCAACACTACTCAGAGAGAGACTGAGAGTGAGGCTAGTGTGTTCTGTGCTGCTGGTACTAGGAGGTCCTCCCACTGAGCAAGCTGAGTTGAATTCTTTAGATTGAACTTTACTTGATTTCACAGCAACACATGTACTCTACAAAAGAAAAAGAAAAAAAAGAAGTTAAAACACACTCTCACTAACACACTACAGAATGTCTAATATTTGTATTGATGCTTGCGCAAAACCACTAACTCTGCTCTTTTTGTTTAAGTGTAGCGGGAGATCAAGTTCCTCTTTATGTGTTCCAACATGCTGTTAACGACAACAAAAACAAACAAACATCAACAGCAAACAGAACAACAGAGACAAAGAGATAAACTACAGGAGCCCAGCATGTAGGGCAACACACACACACACACACACACACACACGCGCACACGCACGCGCACACACACACACACACACTGTAGTGACAGATGGAGCCTGCCCAAGTGGTTGTGGGGAGTAAAGGGAGATGTGTCAGAATGGAACATTGAGATGTAGAGAGACAGAGGGAGAGAAGGTGGGAGGGAGGGAGGGAAAGTGATAGAGGAAGCAAGAGAATGAGAAGTGAAGACAGAGAAAGAAAGAAAGAAAGAAAGAAAGTGGAAGAAGAGTATAAAGACTTTGTGTAAACACACAGGCAGACAGACAGACTGGCTGCATTGTCCTCTTCCTCATGGTAAAGATCCCTCCAGACCTGTCAAGGGGAGACAACAAGATATCTGGTTCAGCCCAAACATGCCCCTGCTGAATCCTAAACCACCAGGACTCAGTTTGGGATATTATTAGAAACACAGTCGCTTTGTGTTTCATTCCCAAGAACTGGGCATCACAGGAAATCCGTCCATTCAGAGGAGATCTGGCAGAGGCAGGGAGGATGAAGGGTGTGTGTGTGTGTGTGTGTTGTCACAAATGATTCCAGGGGCTGGCCCAGACCTCAGTGGCCGTGCTAATGTCTGGAAGGCAACTCAATTGAAGGGAAATGAGGGAAAGATTTGAGGCAGGGGGGAAAAACGACAACTCTCTCTCTCTCACCCTGGGCACATTGGTTACCCTCCTCTCCTCTTTCTCCTCTCCTCCTCCGTCCTGTCTCCTGATAATTATCACATAACACCCTCATCGGCCCCCTACGTGCTGGCCTGCCACCGAGCATTTAGTTAGCCCTCCTCAGAGCCTCTCCCTGCAGAGTGTGTGTGTGTGTGTGTGTGTGTGTGTCAGTCAGAGATTCACCCCAACATCCTCCCAGCACCTTATTTATTGGATGTTAGCTGGTTCGGGCACGGCTCAAGGATTTCTGTGTTGATAGACAGAGTAATTACTCAATGCTGTTCCCAGCAGGGGGAGGTGGAGGGGAGGGAGGGGAAGATTTAGGGGGTGGGGCTGAGGGGGTTAGATTGTTTAGGTTGGGGGTGGGGGGTACAGCAGTGCATGTCTGCTGGCAGTGTTCACCTGTCAAGGTTGTGATTGGACGATCCTCTTATCATAATCAACTTTGATTGGATGGCACTCTGTGATTGGATACCCATATGACATACAGTGCAGTATGATGGAGGGTCCTTGAGGAGTAGTTATGGACTTCTGGGGAACATCACAACAGAACCGTTGAGCAGTTTTTCCATCTCATCATCTTTTTTTCCCATTCATATCCAATTAAAAGAGCCCAGATAACAATCTGCTGAACAATATGGTGCCTGTTCCTCTTTATCAGCCACAGAGACAGGCCTAATGGCTGAAACACTGTTCTGTGAGTAATGAAGGCTCACTGGGCATCACACCATCCCACACTCCTCCTTCTCTTCTTCCTCCATTCTCCTCTCTCGATCCCCCTCTTATCCTCTGCAGTGTAGCAGTAGTGGGATAGTGTGGAGTGGTGTGTGCGTGTGCGCGCAGAACATAACAGATTCTTGTCCCTAAAGAAAAACAAAGGCCTGGTTAATATCATCACCATGAATTGATAATATGAGACCTTAGTTTATTTGAATACATTATTCTCATGGTTGACTCATAAAATGTATAGAGCCAATGGACCATCATGGTTAAGTACAGTAGCATAACTTAAATGAAAAATTACTCCGCTTGGTTTCACCTGAATCAACTTAGACAACTTAACACAAGTATATGTTTAATGAATAGCTCTGCCCTTGAGCAGAAGGAAGGACTAAAGAGATCCTGAGAGTTTTATTTGGGCACTGAAGTGTCCTGTGAGAAATGCTGCAGTATGTGTGTGTGTGTGTGTGTGTGTGTGTGTATGTCTGGAGGTGAGGTACTGAAATAGAAGGAATCCTCTCTTGGCCATTTGAACAGCCCCCCCCCCCCCCCCCACTCTCTCTCTCTCTTCACACAATCAGGCAGTCTCTCCCTCTCTCTCTGTGTCTCCCTCCTTTCTCCTGCTCTCTTTCTCTCTCTTTCGTCTCCCACTCTTCCTCCCTCCCTCTCTCTCTCTCAGGCAGTTTGTATAAATTAACTGGTAGTGACACTGGCATGTCCAGCTCCAGGAGTCTCCAGCAGAATCACTTTGGGTAATACTCAAGCAGCAGGAGGCACCACCTGATCCAGCCCCAACCCTAACCCCAACCTCACCCCCATCCCCCTCCTCAACACCAGCTACAGACACAGCACCAGCTACAGCCCCAGCCTCAACACCAGCTACAGACACAGCACCAGCTACAGCCCCAGCCTCAACATCAGCTACAGCTACAGCCCCAGCCTCAACACCAGCTACAGCCTCAGCCCCATCCCTCCAGCCCCAGTCCCAGCCCTCCCTTAGCCAGTTCAGGCGTTCTTCTTCTGCATTAAACACAGGCCTGGGTAAAGGTCACAGCAAGGCCAAAACCCTGTTTTGCCTAATTGCCTTTCGTCTTCAGCAAAGAGCCTTAGAGAGTATGTGTGCGTGCATGTGTGTAAGTGAGTCTGAGAGTGTGCACCCCCCCCCCCTCCAACACACACACACACACTCTCTCTCTCCGTCCCTCACCCCACCCCCACCCGTGCTCTCTCACACATGCTGAAGCTAATTTGAGACTAATTTGAGTCATCCTCTGAGAGACTGGAGGCAGTGTGCTGGCTGTCATGCCAGGGCAGACAGGCTGTGAGGAGGTGGTGGGGCCGGGGCTTCCCTCATTAAACCAGGACCAATCTAGGGACAGGACACACTCTGGAGATCAGATCAAACTCACGTGTGAAGGTGCAACTTGGTAACCCCTTACACCCTCTCCCTACCTGAAGAGCTAGCATTATAACTGACTCAGTCAACGAAAATATACATCACTAAGTAAACACGGAAGGAAGTAAAAAAAACAAAAAACTGTTAAAATCCTAATGGCTTTAAAAGCACACAGCGAAACAACAATATCCAAGATGAGAACCAACCTTTCCCAGACAAACAAATTAGAATGACGCATCTGGCCACAAAGTAACATCTTACAGACACTCCACTTAAAGTGCCTGGTAATTAAGCGCTAGGCCCCATGCCTCGACATTGTTTCTGGACCCGCAAACACGGCTTCTTTTCAACTGCCTACAGAGAACACTAGACATAATAGCCAGTTGATGTTACTCCTGTGGTCTGGAGGTGAGAGAGTGTGTGTGTGAGAGAGAGTGTGTGTGTGTGTGTGTGTGTGTGTGAGTGAGTGAGTGAGTAAGAGAGAGAGAGGAGTATGTGTGAGAGTGAGTGTGTGTGTGTGTGAGAGAGTGTGTGTATGTGTGAATAGAGGAGATCCCCCCCCCCCCCATCTTGTCGACTAACTTAATTGGAATTCACACCTTTTGAAAGCCGTGGTACTTATTATTCATAATAGAATAAACAGCTGATTGTGAGAAACATTTCATTATCGAGGCTACCCACCAAGTACTGAGGCATAAAATTAGTTTTTTTGCGTGTGTGCGTAGTGTGTGCTGTGTTGTGTTGTGTGTAGTTTTCAGGACTTCCTCAGTGTGGAAGAGTACCCCTGTCTTAATGAGAACAACAGAATGACAAGAATGAAATCCAATTAACCATTCTAATTTGTTCTGTATTGGCCTACACACACGAATACACACACACCCACACAGAAACCCATTTCAGTTTCTTTATTTTTTTATTATTGTAAATTGGTCTACAAAAGGAGCACATTCATTCTAATACAGCCAGCCTGCTAATAAAACACTCAGGCTGTTTAGGAGCAGGAAATATGACAATATAATTTCATTAAGAAAGAGAGAAAAAAAAACGATTACAAGGAAATCAGAGAGAGATATTCATTCTAAGCGTAATTTTGGGTCTCCACACACAGTTGTGTGGGCTTGACGATGTTATTGTCGAGGGCCCAGGAGAGAGATAACGAGTTGATGAGCGGGTGACGGCCACATCCTCTTCTTCTCATCCTGCCAATCAAAAGCAGCCCCCAGAACATCTCCCACTCACACTAGAGCCAACGAGGAGAGAGGTAGGGACCATCAACCCTACGCACACACACACACACACACACACAAATATGTTCCAGCACGTCGACACACACACACACACACACAAACCACACTTCCCAAAGGAGCCTCCCACTCCTGTACGAGACTCGTACGAGCGTGACGATACCATCAGAGATTATAGAGTAAATATAATGGACTTGAACATTCATTTAGATATAAAAGTGTTGCATAGACGTTCCCTCTCTCCAGCTCTGTGGGGAGAGAGAGGGATAAAGGAGAGGAATGATTAGGAGAGAAAGAAAGAAAGAAAGAAAGAAAGAAAAACGAGAATAAAATTGTCTGACAGAGAAAAAGACGATACAAAATACAAAAAGAAGGAGAAACAACAGCATGTCACCTGAGATATGCAGGTCAAACAATTACGTGTCAGAATTTCCTTCACCACAAACATGCTGTGAAGAGTGGATGCAAACAAGGCTTACAGCCCTTACAACACACTTACAGAAGCTGTCTGTGATGGAGAAATGAGACACAAATTCAAACAGTTAAAACTGCTTTTACAACCATATAAAGATATAGAAATACTATTGATGATTAAAATGTTTTGATACTTGTTCAATTAATAAATGATGTGGATACTATTTGGTCAGAAGCAAGAGTAAGCAATGCCAATCAATACAAGAGCATTTAAACTCATGTACATGGCATGCTAAAATGTTGCATGGAAAGTGCGCAGTTATTGCATAACAGCCAATGCTGTTCTCTAGTCATGTTCTGGAACAACTAGTCTAGAAGAACTGACATTTTGGCAGTACACTTTTAAGGAGGGGTAGAGTCCCCTGTGTATCCATTCAGCATGTCTGGACTAGAGCCCCGTGTCTGCCCTCCCTGACACTTGAATCAGACAGTGATCATGCCTTTTCACTGCCCCCCCAATGATGTCCTTTATCTACCGAAGAGACTGAATTCGAAGAACAACTTGAAACTTTTCTATTTTACACTTTATAAAAAGAGCCTGGATTTTTCTGTTGAGGGTCGTTGGAGAGGGTCAGTAGCTTTGGTGGGCAGAACAGTCATCTTCACTTTCACAAGAGGCTATGACATCAGTGTGTTTGTGTGTGTGGAGTGTGTGTGTTTGTGTGTGTGGAGTGTGTCTTTGTTTGTGTGGTATGGTGTGGGGGGTGGAAGGAGGGAGGTCGATCTCACAGCGCCTTCAGTCTAGCCAGGAGGGCCTCCACATCTGTGTCTCCGTTGGTGGGGGGGCAGGGTGGGGTCTCTGCTTCGACCTCCCTCTCCCTCGCCCTCTCGCGGTCAGACCCCAGCCCTGGTCCCGGTGTGGGGGTGGTGGCGGGCCTGTGTCCTGGCTCCCTTCGGGGGGCTGGGCCCCCCCTGAACCCCCGCCCTGGGTGGCTGCTGCTCTCGCCCTCGTAATGAGTCTCCTTGGCGGGGGGGGCTCTCACCCCTCCGCCACTCACATTGATATTCTGCCGAGACCGTGACCTTTGCAAAGGTGTCTTTGTGTTTTCTGCGGGAAAAACAGAGAGAGAAAAAGAGAGCAAGTGAGAAGGAGGAAGGGAGGGGGTGAGAGAGAGAGAGGGGGGGGGGGCACAGAAATACGAGAGAGATCTTATAAAAACATTTATAAAGCATCTCTGAGAGTGAGACATGAGTCATAACACAAATGAGAAAGAAAGGGAGAGGGAGAGAGAGAGACAGAGAGAGAGACCGAGAGAGTGGAAAAGAGAGAGAGAGAGAGCGAGTGGAAAAGAGAGAGAGAGAGAGAGAGAGAGCGAGCGAGCGGGGAAGAGCAGCAGAGTGGGCGAGACGGTGTCAATCATAGCTACATGCAAATGACAACCACAGGATGACAGCCAGAGAATTAAACAGAACCATATCCACAGCAGGAGACCACTGTAGCTTGCTTCGAGAGATATTACATGTGCACACACAGGCACACACACAGGCACACACACAGGCACACACACAGGCACACACACAGGCACACACACGCACCACTGATGTAGAAGCTGCTTCACTATGCCCCCCCCTCCGTAGCAGGCAGGCCTAATAAGTGACAGTGATCTAGACTTATCGTAGGCACCAGACTGTGGAACGAAGCCCATGATGATGAAATGGGTCTGGCTGATCGCCTTCCCCGCCCCCCCCCCCCCCCAACTGCCACTGACGAATCTCTCTCTTCCTTTCCTCCCTCCCTCCCCTCCTCCTCTTACTCCCCCTTTCCTTACTTCCTTCTCGTCTTTCCTCATAGTGATATGAGAGAGAGAGAGACAAAGAGAGAGAGACAGAAAGAGAGAAAGAGAGAGAGAAGCCAGGCCAAGACCAGGCCAGACAGAGATGTATTATGAATTACATTCCCTGAGTAGATTTTAAACTTTATCTAGGTGAGGAAGAAGTGGAGGGAGGAGGGAGGAGAGGAGGGAGTTCCATATTCATGCGACCTTGGGAGAGCGGAGCTGTAGAAGACAGGAGGAGGAGGAGGTGAGGAGGAGGCGGCGGCCACGGCATTTATAGTTCCCCCAGCGCCTCGCCGCGCGCCGTAGAGGGAGAGGGGCCCACCGCCGGCTCTATCAGCCAATCAGTAATGACTTTGGAGGGGCGCCACTCAGTCATGACGGTGTGCTTTATGGACCCCGCCCGGCGCCTGCTGACGAACGATAGGACAGACGCCACGGCCAGGAAACCACACGAGGCCGTTGTCTTGGTGGTGGCCAGGCTGGGCGGGGGGAGATTTTAACGGCTGGCGAGACACGTAGTGACAGGGGAGGAGAGCAGGGCTGCTGTGACTGATAGACAGACAGAGAGAGGTCACCTACTGTATATATATAAGCCATTTATCGGACGCTTTTATCCAAAGAGACTTACATTGCAGTGAGCGCATACATTTTTCAGTATATGTGGTCCCAGCGGGAATCAAACCCACAACCTAAGTGAGCACCATGCTCTACAGAGGACCACCATACCTGGACAGGTATGAACACACCTGCACTGTAGGAGTGGACTCTCCCAGTCAGATGCAGGACAAACACAACAGCAGAGAGAGAGAGGGATGGGGGAAGGTAGAGCAACACAGAAACTACAATTCCAGTCACCAGCAGCAGCAGCAGCAACATTGATCTATTCTCACAAATGCACCATGAAAAAGGCCACCTGAGGTGAGAATCTCTCCTCACAGAAAACAAAACCAGGAAACTTCCCAATGCAGTAGTCTCCCAGTGAAACCAGACAGAAATGTATGTCTGGTAGTGTGTGTGTGTGTGTGTGTGTGTGTGAGAGAGAGAGAGTGTCGGTGCAGTGAGTGTGTGTGTGTGTGTGTGTGTTGGGAGGGGTGGGGGTGCACTCTCAGACTCACACATATGCACGCACACATACTCTCAAAGGCTCTTTGCTGATGTGTGTGTGTACAGCATTGTGTGTGTGTGTGCACAGCGTGTGTGTGTGTGTGTAAGAGAGAGAGAGTGTGAGTCGGTACAGTGAGTGTGTGTATGTGTGTGTGTGTGTATGAGTGAGTGAGAGAGAGAGAGAGTGTGTCGGTACAGTGAGAGTGTGAGCGTGCGTGTGTGTGTGTGAGGTCGTGCGAGTGAGTTAGCATTCACCACAGCTCTGCTAGCCTTGCCCTCATTATCCTCCTCCTCTCTCCTTCCTGTTGCTGCCTCGTTTGTCACTGACGACCCCCCCTCTGTAACCCGCCTCAGAACCGCCCGCCCCGGCGTTGACACCCTCCCTCATTAACTCCCGCCCTCCCCCTCCCCTCTCCTCTCGCTCCCCCATCCGCAGCCTCACTCCTGGTGCTCCAGCCTAGAGTTCCTGAACGTTCCAGAGTGTTCAGTAGTGGCCAGAGTGTCCACGGTTCAGGAGTTCCACCAGCCGGGGAACAGAAGCAGGGGGCTGGCGAGAGCTGCTACTGCGGTAATGATCAACTGCTTAAACTCAGGGTCGGGTGGGACCCGGGAAATCAGGAAGGAGCATCGGACGGGAAGGTTGTCCAGGCTGTTTTTACAACAAGGGACTAATTACACTGGAGGGGGAGAGAGAGAGGAGGGGAGGGGGAGAGAGAGAGGAGGGCAGGGGGGAGTACAGTAAAAGAGAAGGAGGATGTGGGGATAAATGTAAAGAGAGTGATTAAAATGCTGGCAGGCAGGCAGGCAGCTATCCCACCCCATGCGTGAGTCACCCCTATACTCACACCTGCCAGGTTACACAGTAAAGCAATCGGTTCTCCTAACGCGCGAAGTTAAATCACCTTAACACCTACGGTGCCGTCAGCGTGACTCGAACACGACCGTGGTCGGTCTTCAGCCATGTGAGTCAACCTGACCTGGGACCAGCCGCCAGTCCGCCCGCCCGCCCACCCACAGCTGCACCGGCGTTACCAGCACAGTCCTCACCTCGTCGTCACATGGTTACACAAGCCTCTTTAACAGCTTCTTCATGTGGGCTCCATCTACCAGGCGGAGCAAAGCCAATAAGTGGCGTATAGATGTCTAGACCGGGAGTACACTATCAGGGATTCATAGACGCCAGCGCGGCTGCTTTTATTAAAAGAGATGAGACGATGGCAATCCGCGGGAGTATAAATCGCCTCCTGTCCAATGTGAGTAGTGAGAGGGTCGTTTTTCTCTGCAAATAGCACCAGGGTAGAATTCACATTTCCTCTTGTCACATCATTTGCTCCATTTACATTTTCCGCCGAGCGGCCGTCCGCCGCGTCTACCGCGGGTGATGCAGATGACTCTCATCTCATCCCTCCCTCCCTCTCTATCCCCTCCCTTCTCCCCCTCCCTCTTTTCTGAAGTTTGGTGTATTTGATCACCCTAACGAGGAGAGGAGGGGATCAGGGAGGGAGGCGCACTGACAGAGCGAGGGGTGGCTTGCTTGCAAAGGAGCCTGTCCCTCTCCTTCTCTCTCTCCCTCTGCACTGCGACACACACACACACACACACACACACACACACACACGCACGCACGCACGCCCCAGGTATAATAGCCTAACAACACAGGCCCAATCATAGCTAGTATACACAGCAGTCCCTTAGTAAGACTTCTCTATCATCAATCTGAAAGGGGCAGACCTGGCAACCACAGAGCAATCCAGCCCTCTAGCTCAAGCTACCTCTGTCGGTCTGTGAGATGGGCAGACCTGGCAACCCTTGCTCCCTCTCTCACTCTCTCTCTCTCTCCGAGTGTGAGAGAAGCAGACCTGGCAACCTTCCAGTTTGACGTCTGAGCTGTTGGACCTCCTACTATGTCCGAGAGTGAGAGGTTCAGACCTGGCAACCCGGTAGTTCGACCTCACTCCCACTATCTCTGAGAGTGAGAAGGGCGCAGCAGCAAAGACAGATGGGAGCTGAGCTATCCTCGCACAGATCCATCTGCGGCCCTTAATTGACTGCTATTCATAAGTATCATGGTGGCATTAACTCATCTGCATATAGAACAGTTAAAAGAGATTAAACTGGATAGATGAAATGTCCGGGCTGGAGCTTCATGCTAGGCACATAAAGCTTCATTGCAGTTTGACTTTCAGCTCATCACATAGCTTTGTCTCTGTCTCTTCTCTGGCAGGTCTGTCATAGTCAAAGTCTCTGTAGACTGTGAGAACTAAAACACACACACACAAGGAACTGATAGATTTGGATGTTTGACATGTCCAGAGATGAATGTGTGATTAGGGCAATGGAAGGTTGTGTTCTCTGTCTGTGTTGAGTTCTCTCACTGGACAAACAGCCTGGTGATAACCTGTCAATCATCCATCAGCTTCAGAGCAGGGGGGAGGCGGTTCACTCTCTCCCTCTCACCCTCTCTCCCTGATTCATGATGGAAAAGAATAAAAGCACATCCATTCTCCACGACCCCTTCAGCCCACTCCACCCTGTCAAGAGGCAGTGGAAGAGGCTCAGAGAGGTGGGTCAGACGCAGCAGCAGAGAGACAGCACCTGGGTCTACTCTCCAGTCAGAGGCTTTTACTTTTACAGGGATGGAGTGATGGAGAGGGGGGGGGGGGGGGGTGGTGGTGGTGGTGGTAAAGAGGTTAGGTGGACTTTTAGAGGGGCGGAGGGTAAGAGGAGACTCAACGTCCAACCATGTCAAGAGAGTGAATGTGAGTGGGAGAGAGTGAATGTGAGTGCATCTACAGTACCAGTCAAAAGTTTGGACACACCGTCTCATTCAATGGTTTTTCTTTATTTTTTATTATTTTCTACATTGTAGATTAAATACTGAAGACATCAAAACTATGAAAGAACACATATGGAATTATGTAGCGCCACTTTGTTGTTTACTACATAATTCCATATGTGTTCCTTCATAGTTTTGATGTCTTCAATATTAATCTACAATGTAGAAAATAATTTTAAAAAAAATAAAGAAAAACCATTGAATAAGAAGGTGTGTCCAAACTTTTGACTGGTACTGTACTCTCCAGTCAGAGCTTCTGGAGGGATGGTGGTTGGTTGTTAGATGATGGTGGTAATGTCGGCTGCAGGTCTTCTAGAGGGATGGGAGGGGAAGGTGGTAGAACAGTTAGGTGGACTCTTGGGAGTCCTCAACCTAATCTCCATCCCTCTAAAAGCTTCTGCCTAGAGAGTAGAGTAGAGCTGCTGTGTCTGATCTCCCCCTCTTGACAGTGCTGAGTGGGCTGGAGAGGTTGTGGAGAACAGCAGTGCTTTTGTTCTCTTGGTGGTTCGGTGGACTCTTGGAGGTCAGGTGGATTCTTTGAGGCTAAGAGGACTATTGGAGGTCAGGTGGACTCTACCAGACTGTATTGGACACATTGACTGCACTTTGCGCTGGCTGACAGAAAGAGACAGATCAGTGAGAGGATTGACTTGAGGCTGAGCAGCAGTTTGACTGTGATGATGATCAGACTGTGATTACAGATTTTCAGACCCTGCATACAGAGAGAGAGAGAGAGAGAGAGAGAGAGAGAGAGAAAAGAAAAAAGAAGCTAAAACAGCTCTATTAATCTAAGAGAATGTGATGACTACATTTAGCTTTTGGAACAGCCTAACCCCCATGGCCTCCGTAGGCCATTTATCTACATTAGAGCCTGAACGAAGGGACAGACAGAGGGAAGGAGGGAGAGAGGGATGGAGAGAGGGGGGGGGGTTGAAGGTGGTAGAGAAGGATAGATTGGGGGAACAAGAGTGGGAGGGAGAGACTGAGGGATGGAGGGAAAGAAGGTGGTCATGACACCCTGAGCAAAGGGCAGGTGAGAGAGAGAGCGGGACTAATTGTGTCGGAGGAGGAAACAGCCCTCAGACACACCCGACCAGGGGCACCACTAGGGGGCGGGGGCGAGTACTCTTGTCCCTGGGCCCAGGTCCAGGGGGGACCATGGATGATGTTCAATCTTGGGTCGAGGATTTACAACTATTTGAATGCCTCCTAAATGGCAGATGAAACATGTGTAAACAAGTGTAAACATTTTCTACAAAAAAAACAAAAAAAAACCTGTGTGGTGAATCCTACCACTCGCTGTGCTAACACCATTTTTGGAAAAATCAAAGCAACAGTCTGTGTTAATTCCAATGTCTGTTCTTTTCCTCCTCCTGCTAATGAAGTTTGGGCAGCTAGTGGCACCTCGGCATCAGAAGCAAAACACCCAAATGTGTGTGTGTGCGTGTGAGAGAGTGTTTGTGTGCGTCTGTGTGACTATGTGTGTGTGTGCGTGCGTGCGTGTACGCGCGCGCGCGCGCATCTGTGTAAATAGAGTACACAACAGTGAGAATATATGTGTGTGTGTGTGTGTGTGTATGTTTATGAGAAACGTACAGATGTGAAAGTTGCTTAAAAAAAGAGAGAGAAATTAAAGAAATAAAGGAGGTGTGGTGATCAATCTGTCTGATGGCACCATTACGGCCCCAAGTGTCAGGTTGAAGACGTGAGGAGCAGCGACCCGCACATTATCCCACGTCTTTACACCAGTTAGGCAGTCATTAAGGACATTATCTGCCCCCAGATGAGTCAATGGGAGTGTGTACCTGTGTGTGTGTGTGTGTGTTAGACCCCCCTCCCTCAATACTTAGCACAGGTACTGCCTGTCTATCTGTCTTTCATCTATCTGAAATACTGAAGGGAAAGAAAGTGAAGGGGGGGGGTGGGATGGTTGTTATGGAGGGATGGACAGATGAGAAGGCCACCAAACGCCTGTCCTGTGGTAATGCATATTAAACTGTTTACCACTGTTGCACAAGGATTTGACTCTCTCTCTCTCTCCCTCTCTCTACAGAAAGGGAATAGATAATGCTGTTGGTAGAAAAACAGCATAATTTAGCAGTCCTGTGTCTTTGTTTGTACGTGTGTGTTTGTGTGTATGCGTGCGTGTGTGTGTATGCGTGCGTGCGTGTGTGTGTGAGTGTGTATATGTATGCGTAAGTGTGAGTGTGTGTTCTCTCTCTCTGACGGGCAATCAGTTGTGACAGTAACGTGGAGGTATTGTATAATCAGAGACAGTTTACAAAGAGCTGCGCAAGGGAGTTCTAATCCCACCACATTCAACGCTTCTGAAAAATTAATTAGAAATTAAAATGGCTTAATGCTTACTTGAACCCTGGGAGGGAAGAGAATGCCACCAAATGAGGTTTGTTTAGGGCGAGAGGAGGAGGAGGAGGAGTAGGAGGAGGAGGAGGGGGGGAACTCTTCAATATGCTTTTTTTTAATGATTTAGAGATTGAACATCTGTATCTGTTCTACACTTCAGGAATTCTGCTTGTGGGCTGAGAAAGAAATAATGATGATAAAAACATGAATAAATGTGAATTAATCATAGATGAAAACGGAGAAAAAAAGCTGGTTATCTAATGAAGTGAATGACTGTTCCCCCGACACTGAAACTGACTTCTTATCCATTTATAGGTCAGTAAAATATCTCTAACTCCCCGACAGACACGTGCATACTGTAGCACTCATGTATTATAGTAACACAGACACAGACACACACACACCCTCCACACACACACACACACACATACACAGCAGAAGGCAGGAGACTCCCAGACACCCCAGTAACAGTCAAGCGTTTTCACCTTAAACAAAGCTGGCCCCGATCTGGAGCCTCTTTTGAAGTCAGAGATGGAAGGAGTAAGAGAGATATGCCAGAGAGAAAGAGAGAGAGAGAGAGAGAGAGAGAGAGAGAGAGAGAGAGAGAGAGAGAGAGAGAGATGTGGAGCGAGGGAGAGATGAGAGGGATGAGCTGAAATGCCACTCCGTTGGGGGACTTCTGCCCCCGAGTGTAAACCCGAGCCACTGCGTGGTGCAGTGAGGCGTGACATCGCGTTAGCACGCTTTGGTGGGCCTAACAATGTTTCTAAAGCAGGCCTGGCCCGCCGCCACTAGCTCAAACACACCACCACCAACTCTCACTCCACTCAAACGACTAGGAGTTAGCTAATTCTCACTGTACTCTATGGAGTTAGCTAACTCTCTCTCTACTCAACAGACTAGGAGTTAGCTAACTCTCTCTACTCTATGGAGTATACTATACTCTGAGGCCAGACTAATCAGTGTAACAGAGGCAGGAGGAAGTTAACCAGGTGGAACGTCCGGGTGTCTGTGTCTGTCCAATCAGAAGGCCAGGCTGTGAGTGTGTCTAGTGTGCTGGCCCAGGGCTGGTACACATGCCCGCCTGCAGATGGCCACAGCTAACAGGACACTCAGTCCTGCTAAATGGTCAGAGTATTAACATGCTGGGTTAATGGACCGAGAATGTCTCCTTCATTTAGGACTGCTTAATCCACAGGGGTCACTCTCACTCTGTCTCTCTCTCCTTCTCTCACTCTGGCTCCCCCCCCCCTCTACTCTCAAAGCCCACACTTGCTCTCTCCACCCCCCCCCCCCCTGACCACTCCTTCCCTTACTCCTCAGTGTCACAGCTGTAGCCGATCAGCAGACAGATAAAGGAAATATCCAGTGACAGCAGATCCCTGCTCAACAGTCTGCCCTCAGTTTTCTTGACAGAGCTGCCCTGTGGAGGAGACACGCCACTGGGGTCAACCACAGAGTTCTCTCTCTCTCTCTCTCTCTCACACACACACCCACCCACCCACCCACACCCAGACATCCACACACCAGGGCAGTAGCGGGGCAGATTGCTTCGCCTCAGGATTGAATTAAGTAGTTTCCTCTGTGCTGGTACCTGCTGCCGGTTGTTATTGATGTCATGTTGTTGTCGTCAGGCTGCTGGATGTGGTTAGAGATCCACACCAGTCAGCCAGTCATGAATATGGAGACTTTCCCTTGGTTGCCTCAGTCTAACTAAGGCTGTCTGACTGTCTGTCTGTCTCTAACTAAGACTGTTTCCCCTCGGCTGTCACACAGAGAGAAGAATATTGATCTCCAGCCTCTCCACACACACACACACACACACACACACACACACACACACACACACACACACACACACACACACCCCTACCTCACTCTCTTAGTTTCCCATCATAGTTATTTAACGATCAGCTTGACCGATGAGCTGCAGCAGAAGTGGTGGTTCACTGCTATAATTCATGCAAGGCAAGAGAGTTGACCTTAAAAGGGACCCAGAGAACACAGCATGACTAGACAACTATCCAGAGTCGAGAGTTGAAGACCATTTTTCTGTAGCACTGGGGAAGCAGACCTCGGAGGACGGCCTCATTATAATGGATGGAACGGAATTAGGAACGGTGTGGTCCACATCAAACCTGTGTTCCAAACTCCTGATGTCTCCCTCCACCAGCCTCCTCTGAGCAGCACTGGTTTGCTAAAAACCCTGCGGTTCTTGGTGGAAGATGGGTCCAATAGAAACACTCAACAGGTTAAAAGTTAGAATCTGCCGCGGTTAAGTAGGAGTTTCCTCTATGAACAACACATTTCTGTCATGTAGCGTATTGATAAACGCAGCAATTACGGCAATCCGAGCGGGGCTGATTAACCTATTGTTTCAAACATCAAAAGAAGATTAAGCAATCCGTCTGTTTGAAGTTTTGAATTACTTTTGACTTCCCGCCGCGCCCCCCCCCGTTTCTGGTTCTTGGCGTTTCTAACCAGTGTACACAGCTATTTCTCCTACCTTCAGTTGACAGTGGGCTGTGTTTCATACAGCAGGCAGCTTTGTGATAGCCTTCAATATGCACACCCAGCCCTGTGAAACAGACTTATGAATTCAAAACAGCCTGAAGTCATGCTCCATATTTCATTGAAGTTGAATATTTAAAAAGATCAACCCACTCAGAAGCCTATAAAACCTGACTCGGGCCCCTCTATACTAAAAATAAATATCTTATATGCCATATCGCATTACAGACGGCTGCATCAGACTCTCATTCTCTTCTCCTCTTCTCTCTCTCTCTCAAGACAGTATCGCTCTGGTAAACAGCCCATATGCTTCAACACACTTAACTACCCATTCTTCCTGTCGTTCTCATCATCCCCCTCTCCGTCTCTCTCACTGGTAAATGAGGATACATTAGCACAGGGGGAGGCTGGCGGGGGTAGAAATAGGAGGACGGGCTCATTGTAATCCGTGGAATGGAACGAGGAACGGTATGAAAGTCAGCTGTCCAATACAATATGTAGAGCACTTTGAAATGACATGTATTGAAAGCACTTGATGAATTAGGTTATTATCATGACTGCCCTTTGTGTGCAAATCCTCCCTTCTCTCCTCTCTCCCTGGTGTTATAGACAGGCTTATTACAGGAGAGCACGCTCCTCCTCCGCCCTACGCTAAGCGGCCAAAATGGAACACTCGAATGGTTTGAATCTAAAGATTGACATTTCAGTTATGTAAATGTACGCATTTCCACTTGACCTAAAGAGTTAACCGTTGATGCGTGAACACGCACGCACGCACGCACACTAGAACAAGACCGTGGCGTCTGACTGTAGCAATAATGACAGAACAATCAAAGTACAGCTCTGCACATGTAATGGAATCGTAAATGACCCCCCCCCCCCCCCCTGCGCCTCCAGACACACAGAGCTAACAGAGGAACACACAGAGCTGGCGGTTCTGAGGATACAATGGTGGCAGGGTTGAAGGTTGCATGTTGCTAATTAAACTTAAACAAACGAAGAGCGCCTGGGGAGAAAATAGGCTGGACTGTTTCATAGTCAGTAATAAGCTCGCTGGAGGAGGGGGGGAGAGGGAAGAGGGGGAGAGAAGGTGGGGGGAGAGAAAGGGGAGGAGGAAGAGGCTGGACTGTTTCATAGTCAGTAATAAGCCCGCTGGAGGTGAAGTAGGAGGAGGGGGGAGAGAAGGAGGAGGGGTGAGAGAAGGAGGAGGGGAGAGTGAAGGGGGAGGAGGAGGGGGGCGAGAAAGAGGAAGGGGGAGAGAAGGGGCAGGAGGAAGAGGGGGTGAGAAGGGGGAGGAGGAGGTCAATCAGAACAGATGTCTCATGCGTCTCCAAAGGTCAGCTCTCACTGCCAGTCCACTCCATTAGCATTTAGCTAATAAGGGAACATGCGTGTTCCCTGTCTGCTCTCATCTGAACGCAGGAAGCTGCCAAGACGTGGCCGACGAGGAGGATGACCACCAACTGTTACTCATAACAAGATAGAGGAAGGTTATTTCACTGACGCTACAGCAAATAACACAGCTTTTACAGGCACTGATTAGGGTAAATGGGTGGCAGAACAAAGACAAGCTAAGCTAGGCTAACCTACTGGACACTGGTCAACACGGTTTCCCTCCAACAACTCTCTGTACTGATACTGTGTACTGTGCTGTTGGACCCTGCTGACATCTACACCAGCCTCTATGGGAATCACTGAAGTCAGACAGAGAGAGAGAGGGAGGGAGAGGGAGAGAGAGAGGGAGGGAGAGGGAGAGGGAGAGGGAGAGAGAGAGAGGCCCGGTCTCTCAGGTCAAGCTGCAGTCCTGAGTGTATAGACGGAACATCATTAAAGGCTGCAGCGTCCGCGCGCCACCATGGGGCTCCTGGGTAATGTTGATGGTTAATTTAGCTACTGAGCCACTGAGGCAGGCGGGGGCTGGGCATCTCACTGCAATTAGTCCTCATGTTGGACCCAATTGAAGGTCACAGCGATTCGGCGAAGAGGAGAAAGGACCCAAATGAAGCGACAGCTCAGCTACGGCCCATGTCCTGGGAGGCTCTGACTGGTGGTAGGAAGTCTCCGTCGGGCAATTAAAAAGACATGCACCACTCCACACCTCTCTACACACACACACACACACACACACATTTTACACTCACACCAGGAAACATCACAAAAAACACACTATTTGCACGCACGTGCACACACACAATATATATAGTACAAACGCACACATACACACCCCCCCCCCCCCCCCCCCCACACACACACACGGAACAAACACATACTGTACATACACCCAAAAGCACAAGGGTGCGCACACGCGCACACACACTGTTTCACCCGCTCCACAATGCCCACAGGACAGTTGAACTAAAAACACACTATGGTGGATAGCAGCAAGCTGGCTTAGGGCGAGCATCAACATCAATCTGTGGCTGTCGCAGCTCAGAGCTGCAGAGTGCCGTGTGGGAGTCAGGCTTGTGTTCTCCTGAGAGCTCCGTGTGTGAGGGAGGAAACTGTGTCAAAACATCATTCTACTGGCAAGGACCCTACCCGAGACTACCTACCTACACACACACACACACACACACACACACAAACACCAGCGCAAACAAGCCGATCCGCACACACAAACAAACTAACAGACAAATGGACAGACACACACACACACACACACACACACACACACAGTGTTAAAGAATACCCATTAACCCAGTCACCTCCAGAGGTATGTTCCAGAGACAGCCAGCCACTTAATCTTACATAGACACCTGCTTTGTATGCTAGTGTATGTAAACACAGAGGACTAGGCTGCAGATTGGATGGAAAACATTGATTTCAATCAACTGAGGAACAACCACATGTTTGACCTCATCGCACAACCAGAGAAACTATATGTCAAAACATAATTGTACTGTCTAGGACATGACAGTACCTACACACACACATGTACACACACACACACAGCCGATACGCACGCAAACACAGACATACACACTGTGTGAGAGAAAGCCATTAACCCCGTCACCTCCAGAGGCATGGAGTGGTCCAGACACAGCCAGGCACTTAATCCTACACAGACTCCTGGTTTGTATGCTAGCGTACGCTAACACCTAGGCTGCAGATTGGATGGAAAACATTGATTTCAATCAATTGAGGAATTGAACACTTTTCTCTGACCTCTCGAGACGAGGAAACAGATGTAATTCAATTGTATTGGTTGTTCCTGGGGCTGATCGTTAGGAGCACTCAGGAGAGCAGAGTGAACCTACTGGTCATGGCCCCTGAGTGTGTGTGTGTGTGAGTGAGTGAGTGAGTGCGTGCGTGCGTGCGCGTGTGTAGGTGCGTGCGTGCGTGTATCTGTGTGGGCGTGCGTGCTTGCGTGTGTGAGGTGTGGGCTGAAGGATCATCCACAATAGGAGCTCCCCCTCAGGGAGTGAGGAGGGTACTGTTACTGTAACTGTAGCATTTATCTCATTTATCTGGAAAGGTCCCTGGGGGACCATAAGAATCCATTGTGTAGAGTCAGTAAGTCCTCCGCCACTTGAGGTGAGCAGCCTCCAGTTCCCTGTGGCCTGGGCCGGTGCTCCAGGCTCACAGCACAGTGGTACTAATACTGTTTAAGGAGGGTTCTGTCTTGGAGAAAGTATGCTGACACAGTAGTATTATATAAAGTCACACACACACGAAAAAAGGGATGTAGACACACACACACACACACACACACACACACACAAACACGCAGGCGCACACACACACACACCAAACACACAGTTATCCTTAGTTAGCACCTCCGTGTCCCACAGTGCAGAGGGACATAGGGGGCTGTTTGTGGTGTGTGAGGTAATTCACTCTTTATGTGGGGCCAGCGACCTGTGTTCACACTCTGTGACCAGGCCACTGCTTACTACACACTATATATAAAATTACAACCTCTGCTCTACTCTACAGAGTAAACAAGACCAGTACACACACACACACACACCATGGCATGGTGACAACACTAACACAGAGACCACACATCTGTGCTGTTCTTGCCTGGCGCCAGAGTCAGACGTTACTCTAAAGTTGGTTGTGCTTATGACTAGTGAGACTCACTAACTAGTATTTGTTCTGACTGTTTAGAAGCTTAGAAGTGGCATTTATTAGGCTACAAATAAAGCAAATTAGTTCTCCGGAAACATTTTCTGATCGACTGCAATATTCGGCTGAAATGCAATTTTTTCCTATTACCTCTGCTTTGCCTATCCGCTCGATACACACTGTGCTTCCCGCTAAGCACAAACGTTCAATTTGCAGTGTATCTTCTGTTTTCTTCTTTTTAATACGACAACTCAAATAAAAAATTTAAAAAATAGTGCTCGAACAGTCAAGAAAATTTAAAATGCCAAACGCGCACACTCTCTCTCTCTCTCTCACACACACACAAACACACACACACACACACACACAACTCGATTGTTTTCTGTGTTTGTTTTCTTTAATCTGCCGGTGTGAGAACAGAGAGAGAGAGAGAGCGGAGAGCCAGCATGAGACATCAATGTCGACACAAACCCTTCCAGCAGCGCACTACCTGCAATTACGCCAACACAGACAGGACCACCACAAGAAAAGAACCAGGGAAAAAACAACAAACAAGGAGAAAAACAAAAGTAAATAAATAAGCAGTTCAGAGGAAAGACAATGCATCCAGTCAACGTGTGTGTGTGTGTGTGTGTGTGTGTGTGTGTGTATACATATATATCGCACATCTCCTTGTCTTGTGAGACAATAAGTGATTTAACGGAGGGTAGTGTAGTGTCTGCATTGATCAGACAGGGAGAACAACAGGAAGTGAAGGCTGAGGTGTGTGTGTGTGTGTGTGTGTGTGGGCTACTGAGATGTTTACTGCCACTCACACTCAGGAAGGATGTGTTTATTTCATACATAACAGAGTCTAGTCAGATTGATCACTGGAACAAACACCACACACACACACAGTCCAAGTACAGGGGAAATGAATCAATACAGGTCAACAACAAACAAACAAATACAGAAAAGCATTCAGGGGTGGAAATAACATGCAAGAATGAGGAAATATGTGTTTCTGTGTACCATATTGACAAGCTACATCTCCTCATCCCCAACAACACATCCATCCAACAGCTAGCAACCAAACTGCAGACAAGACATCCAGTCACAGCCTCAGAACACAGAGGAGCTGCAGCTGGGCATTGCCATGTGTGTGTCTTGTTGTGGTGATGTGGAGACGATTTGCGCCTATTTTTCTTGCATAAGAAGCAACGGAAATAAAAACACAAACAACTAAAAAATAATGAGAGAAGTGAACTGTGTGGGAGTGCATGGTGGGGGTGGGGGTGTGGGGGGGGGGGGGGGCAGCCGCAGGTCCCCGCTCCTCTCTGCTACCCTGCACTCAACAACAAACTAACTAGGCTCCGAAATCCATACTTCATAGGGAAACAACACTGGCTGTAATACAAGACGAGATAGTATGCTAGTGTGGATTTTGGGCCAACTTTGTGGATGCTCCACTATGCACTTTGGTCTGGGAACAACATACTTCCATACTAGGTAGTATACAACAACCAGTGGTGACTCGTACCCTTTTTTAAATTTTTTATTGGGTAGGCATTTGCGGGGCGATCTTTAAAACTTGCGATGGCGTCTCTCAGGGTGGGCCGTCGCTATCGTTCGTGTGGCGTGTTTTTAAAAACAAATGTTTACGTCAGCAACGCGCGCGTCATTAACTGTAAAAGTCCCAAACGTGCGTTCTCCCGCGAGGTGCCTTACCAAACCGTTTGTTGTCTTTGTTGCGTAGGAAGCTCAAGCGTGAAAAAAGGCCAGCCTCGCCTGGCGCCTTACCCCAGTAAACACATTGACAATATCAAACGTCAAAACTTTGCTCAACCCAACCTCGCCTGCCAGCATTGCTCGTAGACAGCGGCAGAGAGAGAGATAAAAAAAACATAATTACTATTGTTGTGTTCCTATGTTAGCTCAAGGGGAAAAAAATGAATTGACAGCAAATGGTTGGTAAGGCCGTGCCTATGTACCTATAGTGGCGAGCGGCCAGTGACAACATGTCTCAACCAAGTCCATATACCTTCATAGGAGACAACATACTAACTGGCCTCAATACCAGCTAATATGTTAGTGTGGATGTTGGAACAGAGCCTCTCTCTCTGCTCCACTCTGTTACAACAACATGTTATATTAGAGTCCATTCATCATCTTAGGGAAACAATAGACTCCATAACTAATACGTGTGGATTTTGGAACATGAGGACAGTAAGTAGTGTGCTGGTGTGGACAATGGGAGTCAGTCTCTGTAACAACAATATTCGTCGTATTTTAAAATGGAGCAGGACAGCAGAATAGAAGCAATTATTCCGAACTCAGAGGAGGTTCCTAATGCAGACGAGGTCAATTGGATTCAGTCCTTCCTCTATTCTGATGAAGAGATTAAGTATTCCCACTGTCCTTTAAACAGACCACAGGTGGCAGTCGGTGAGAGAGAGAGAATGAGAGAGATCCAAATTTGGCTGGTAATTATTATCATTCTAATTAGGTTCCTGTGGTCATTAAATGGCTGCTTGATAAATACTTGCGTGTCAAATCCTAGTTTTTCATTAAGGGCTAAGTAACTGAGCCTCGCCGTGGTCACGCAGACAGAAAAAACCCCACTGGCTTTCATCACACACACACACACACACACACACACACACACACACACACACACACACACACACACACAGAGCTTTTATGAAACAATTGTCACATTGATACACAAACTACCATTGTAATATTTGTTGTGGTAACTCAACCAACAAAATTAGTGTTGGGAAACATCGACTTCAGAGCATCGGAACCTGCTGAGTTTAAGAGCTAACCCGACTGTGAACCTGTAGAATGAACGCTGAGCGAGGAGCAGGAGAGAGAGAGAGAGAGAGATGGGGGGGGGGGGGGGGGAGTGGTAGAAGGGTTGTTAGGGCTTAGTTGTGATCCTGCAGCACCACAGGTAGGGCTAGGGAGAGAAGGAGAGGAGAGGGGGAGAGGAGAATAGAAGAGAAAAGAAGTCTGTATTTATCTCTCTCTCTCTCTCACAGTACGGACACTCACCGCTGGGCAGCAAGACATCAGAGAGAAAATGAAGGGGGGGAGAAAGAAAGAAAGAGGTAGAGCGAGAGAGAGAGAGAGAGACAGAGAAAGAAAAACACATCTCTCTCTCAATCTTAGGCCTCCAGCTGGGCGTGTGCATCATGTGACTCAGACTCTTGGAGAACACACTGCAGAGACTAGAATAGAAAAGGACTTTGTTTGTCCATTTGAGGTGAAGTGTCAATGGTTGATTCAGAATCCTACATCGAGGCCTCTCGTTGGCGAAAGCATGTGAAAAACGTAACATCTCTTAATCTGATTGGTTGGCTTGGTCTAACCGGAGGTCTAAAAACTCTTAACGGTGACCTGTACACACACACACACACACTCCCATACCATCCTCACCATAGCAACAGGAGCAAGGAGCCTAACCATACAATGACAAATCCACTGGCGCGACAGACTGACACACAAAAACCAGGCTGTGCTTCTTATTCCAACCTCCTGCTACATGCTATACAGTACACTTGTTAGACAGCCTGAGGCAGCAAGGCGCGCACACACACACACACACACACACACACACACACAGTATGCTAATGTCTTTGGCTCCTTGCTCCTGTTCCCTCAAACGCCAGTGGCATTCTGCAGGAGGGCCGTGACGAATCCTGACAACATCTCCCTTGCTCCCCTTCCACCCTCCCTCCATCCCCCTTTCTCTTCCTCTCTCCCTCCTTCAGGAAGTGTTTCACAAGCTAATGGACAAAATACCTTGGCGGCGGTTTTGTGCAAATGGAAAACAAGGAGTGAAATGTGGGTTGATGCTGTCATTCTCCATGATGCGCTGCTGAATGCTACAACTGAGGGGGCAGCCAGGGGGAGGGAGGGAGGGAAGGAGGGGGACACACACAAAGGCACAGTGTAGAGGGCAGGGGGGGTCTGCATCCAAGCATACAGCAGAGAAAAGGAGGAGGACAGGGGGAGAGGAGGGGAGGACAAACAGCATCGAAGAACAGAAATACAGTCTCCTGCCTCGGGGCCACAGTGGAGCGAGGAGGGGGGCAGAGGGGGGGGGGGGTGGGAAAGATTATTTTGTACTTTGTCAAAAGGGTTGTAACCCTGCTGAGACCTTCTAATCTTTTTGGAGAAATCACAAATGCTCTGACTGCTGCTGCTGGTGGTGTGGTGTGTGTGTGTGGGGGGGGGGGTTTCCCCCCCGTGTAGAGGACAGGAGAGGAGAGCGTGGCAGGGTAGAGGGGAGCATGGCGGGGGTTATCTGAGCTAGTCTGAGCTCCAACAGCACCGTGCACACGCACACACACACACGCACGCACACACAATATCTCTTCAGCAGCTTTGCCTAATTGACTCTTCAGAGAAACACCTGACAGCGGTATTGGTCTGCCCGGCTTTCCGTCTCTGTTATTAAGTTAAGCTCAGCGGGAAACAGGGATTCAATATGAAAAGACAACGACGCAACCAAATGGTCGGCAAAGTGCGTTGAAAATAAGGAGATTCAAATTAACCTGTGCCGGCCCACTGGTGATCTTCATTACATGCTGCTGACAATTCAAATTCGGATTAGTATTCATGTAACAGACATGCATTGTAGGGATACAATAGGACTCACTATGAGCTGTCTGCTATTCATGAATAAAATGTGTTGATGGAAAATAAATAAATAAATAAAAAGGCCTACTGGCAAAAACACGTGTGTGTGTGTGTGTGTGTGTTAGGAGAGGAGAGGTCTTTAGGACATGGCCTGATGAATGTGTTACATAGAAGGTTCTTTTGAGGAGATGCCTTTTAAGGTGTGTGTGTTACACAGGGAGGGGTC
>NC_139673.1:12936182-13058682 GCF_951799395.1 Argentina silus | reverse complement strand
CCCAGTGAATTTAAGAAATGACGCACTATGTTCTTCTATCTGGCAGAATGAAAAGAGGTATTCCTCTGACGTGTGTGTAAGAGGGATGACACACACACACACACACACACACACACACACACACACACACACACACACACACACACACACAGCAGGTGACATTACAGACAGGAACTAGACAGAGGCGAAACAAGGCTGTTCAACACTACAGTAATTAAAACCACACACCATAGCATGCATCTGTAACCATCATGTTTATGCCTTGCAGGGTAGCATGAACACAGATTCTCTCCCCTCACAGATAATTGATTGAATATTCCATTCCGTGGAGAATATCAATGAGTGTAAAAGTGAGACACAGACAGACAGAGACAGACACAGACAGACACAGATCAGATAACAAGGCAAGCCCAACTGTAGGAGAGGCGATGGGGTAATTAGGAGCTGCTGCCTTGTGTTGTCTATGTATACGAGATGTACTGCTTGTTAAAAACTACAGTCCAACTTCAGAGACAGAGAAACAGGGTCTAAACAGAGGCGGGGAGAGAGAGAGAGAGAGAGAGAGAGAGAGAGAGAAGCGTAGAGGAGAAAGGCTAACAGCCCCAGTAATTGCCGTGGCGAGGAAGAGAGGAGAGCGGGGGGAGGGGGGAGGGGGGGGGGCACACAGAACAATAGGACCCAACCCATTACACAATTAATCTGCTTTAATAAGAACATTAGCATGGTGCTATAGCTGGGGGGGTGGGGGGTGGGGGTGGGGGGGGGGTTAGAGCTGTCGACAACAGACAGCGAGACTGGAGGATTAACACTCCCTCCCTCAGGTAACATCCGCCATGAAGAGAACTGTACAATCTAGCATGTCTAATCCATTAGGCGCTGCCACACTGGGAGTGCACTGGACATGTTGGTACCTAACTGGGCCCACACTCTCTAAACCAGCGGCCCAGGGACAGCGGCCCAGGCTCCTCTGGAACCTGGGTGGAAACAAAGAAATAAAATCAAAAATCTATTCTGAAGTGCATGGGAGTATTTCTCAACCCATATTATTAAATGTATCACTCACGATGATCGTTATTATCAACTGAGGATGGTGTGTGTGTGTGTGTGTGTGTGTTTGTGTCTGCCTGTGTATGTGTGTGTGTGTGTATGCCCCAGTGATGTCAGGTCTGGTCTGGGGGGACCAGGGTTTACCATAATGGGCCTGTGTTTCTGCATTAGCCCCAGTGATTGGGGAACGTGCAGCAGGGGTCCGGGGAGAGCAGGCAGGTCCCAGAGACGCAGGCCAGTTAAGGAAAAAGGCCTGACCTGCCACCTGTCTGAACGCATGCTGAATAAAACAACGAGCTCATTAAAACACAAAACACTGTCTACACCGCAGGGCCGTGAGATGCAGGAGATATCACTCTCGACACACACACACACACACACACACATACATTTTGTCAGGCTAACAGCTCTGGCAGCTTTCAAAAAAACTAAAAAGAAGTGAAGTAAAAAAAAAAAAGAAAGAAAAAAAAAAGAACCTTGAATGTACATAAAAAAAGGAGGATGTCAGTGGAAAAGAGGCGGTGAAGGTTCTGGGGCTTTGAAAGGTCTTGTTTTAATTTTTGTTTTTTCGGCTTTTGAATTGACGACAGGGAGCTAAAGGTTATATGAATCTGTGAAGCTGAAGGTCCACACCTCTTTCAAATGAAGAGGAGAATGAAGAAGGAACATGAAGAACAAGTAGAAAAGCATCATTATGCTGCTTGCTGGAAGTGAATGGAAGCGGAGGCCATTAAGATGGAGGTGGGAGGCCTGATGGTGCCTGCTCCGGATCCAATAGAAAACCCCATACACACACACACACACACAAACGCACGCACACACAGGCGCACACGCACACGGGCGCACACAGGCACACAGACACACACACACAGGCGCACACACACAGGCGCACACACACACCGCATTGTAAATTAATCAGGCTTTGATGAGATTATAATGAGAGTTCACAGCCATTCAGAGTACAGGTCACTTGGTGTGTTTTTGTGCCGGTGCTTTCGTGGCTGTGAGAATAAATTAGCACCCCCCCCCCCCCCCTCCCCTCCCCCACAGCACTCTCCCCCTTTGTCCAACCTCAGAGCAAAGCCTGGCCAATTAGCCTGGTAATTGTTCAACAGTAAGACCCCTCAAATGCACCTGCAATTATAGCCACTGCAATCCTACCTTTGACTTATTTGTGCAAGATAGAACATGTACATTATGAGTCCGGTGTGAAAAAAGTAGAGGAGAGAGGCGATGGTAATTGACAAATAATTATGGGTAGCTTTTCCCCAACTAATCAACATGGTCAGGACAAAACCAGATCTGTTATCCTGCCTGGCAGAGCAGGAGTGGAGCAGAATGATAAGTGGCCTTCAAGGAACAACAACACAAACAACTTGGCTACAAGTTCAAGTTAAATCATGCACTTTCAGACAGCTTTTCGCATGGTAATACAACACTTCAACCCCCTGGCGTTTGCTTTTCAGCCAAAATTGGTCAAAAGCGTGGAAAAATCCTACAAATGGTAGGAGCTGAAGAATCCAACCAACACAATGCTCAAAAGCTGATAATTGCAACCTTGGAGAAAAAGATTCAAACCCTGTATACTGTAGGCCAGACATTTAGCCAGAATGTCGTCCACACGAGACTACAGCCAATAGAATGGACAAGGAGCCGGAGACTACGACCGATAGAAAACTGAGAGTTTTCTATGTCCGTTTTGAGCACCGCAAGGCTCTAGCCAATCAGGTGTCCAGGGCCAGGGGCAGCTGGCGGGGTCTTTGGAGGGCAGGGCCTGAGTCACCTCCTGTCAACGTTACCGAGAAACACCGGCAGAAATGTCACGGGTAGCCTTTGACCGCCGGCGACAAAGACGATGACAGTAGTTGTTATAGCCACAGTTACACGGTGGCAGACAGCTTAAGGCTCCACTTTAACACTGCCTCCTCAGCTTGACCCTCTCTGTCCCTGAGCACAGGAACACTGGTGTCACAATCTGGGGGGGTGGGGGGGGGAGATAGATGAGGACAGGCCTGCTACAGGTGGCAACTCTACACTACACACAGCAAACAACAGACTAGTGTCATCTAGCACACCGTTTATGACAGGGAGGGAGGGAGGGAGGGAGGGAGGAATGGAGAGGGGAGAGAGGGGGGACGACGATGACAGGGCTGCTACAGGTGGCTCCACTGTACATACACCAAACACCACCACTGTCATCTCTACTGTAGCACACTGTTTATGACAGGGAGGGAGGGAGGGAGAGTGTGAAGGAGGGAGAGAGGGGTGGGGGGGAGGGATAGAGAGAGAGGGGGGGGGGGGGATGATGACAGGGCTTCTACAGGTGGCACCATATACTACACACACCAAATACCACCACTGTCATCAAGCACTCTGTTTATGACAGTGGGGGAGAGAGAGAGAGAGAGAAGGGAGGGGAGAGAGGGAGGGGCGGGGAGGAGAGATGAGGACAGGCCTGCTACAGGTGGCACCATACACTACACACACCAAACACCACCACTGTCATGTAGCATGGGGGGGGGGGGGGGGGGGGGGGAGAGACACGGCTGCTTCTAACAAAAACAATTTAGCACCATGTCCCAATGGGACGGCCCCTCCTCTTCCTGCCTCCCCCCCCCACACACACTTTTCAAATCACATGAACAGGCCATTGCCTCTGAGGCTCCTTGTCACTTCCTGTTTGTGTCACGGTCTCCACAGTGACCGAGTTGGCCAGAGCCATCAGAGGCATTACGGCTGGCGGGCGGCCGGGGGGGTAGTGAGCCCAGGTTTGTACTGCAGCGTGCCGTGGCGTAGCGTGGAGGAGCCATGATGGATAGAGGGAGCTGCCTAGCTACCTTGGGCTCATCTGACAGCCACGGAACAGCAGCGAGCCCCGGCTGGCGCTGACGTTTGGGATAAATCAATGGCAATTTCATCAGTCAGGGAGAGAGAGGTCTGTCAGCCTCGCTCGCCCCATCTGTTTTCACTTGCTGCTCAAAGTCTCTCTCCTCTCCCCCCCCCCCCCCCCCCCCCCGCCCGCCTCTCAGTCCCCCTGCTACCCCCATATCCTCTACCCACCCCTACCCCCCAGCCTCCTCTGCATCAGGAAAGGCACAGCTATCAGCTCCAGACACTGAGTTCTCCCGAGGGGGGGGGGGGGGGGAGAGACGCTTGTGAGACCTGCAGGAGATGGCCCTGGCGTGACAGAGGAGAGGAGAGGGGCTGTGGTCTGTATCTGAGACTGACAGGTCCAGTCATGTCTGTGATATAGGCGATAGAACATCACTTCACACCACAAGCTACTGGGACTCGAGTCTCTGACACAGGGCTTGGACGAGATAGTCAAGATAGCTGCTCTGTACTAGCTCCATACTGGAGCCACACAGAAACAAAGTAGCATATTGAAAAGAACACAAAAGGGACTCTATCTCTGCCTGTCTCTCACTCACTCACACACACACGCGCACACGCACACGCACACACACACACACCACTTAATAACACTTAGCTTCATAACAGACCAACTCCAACACGAACAATGCTTCCACAAAGTAACAGCACATCAAAGGACTGAAAGACTGAATCAACTCAATGGGCGAGGCCACTGAATGAAGTCAGACAAGCCACAGTCGGGTCGCCTCTCTCTCTCTCAGAAACACTGTAACAATACCTGGAGTGGAAACACTTTGTGAGAAGTAAGCTGTTTGGTACGACTAAGAACAAGGCCACAACCTCGCAGAAAACAGTGAGCTGAGGAACGCAAGAGTGGCAAGGATCCACAGCTATCCTTTATCTTAGAGAGACTGTGTGTGTATGAGAGGGGGAAAGGGGAGAGAGGGGGAAAGGGGAGAGAGGGGGAAAGGAGAGAGAGGGGGAAAGGGGAGAGAGGGGGAAAGGGGAGAGAGGGGGAAAGGAGAGAGAGGGGGAAAGGAGAGAGAGGGGGAAAGAGTTGCAACAACAGAGATAAGTCAGTGTGATGCTGATGGGAAGATAATACCCATCCAAACAGCAATGGAACACAAGCAGAGAGCGCTGTGCTGGGATTGTGTGTGTGTGTGTGTGTGTGTGCGCGCGCGCGTTATAATGCTGTGACAGTCATGGAATTGTGAGGGTCGGTAAATCGTCATGCAAATAATCGTTATATAATAAGCATCATAAACTTTTGAAGTAATGTGGTTAAAGCTGATTAAAAACTGATTATTTTTTAGGAAATATATATATATATCTTTTTTTTTAGACTGTCTGAGTTTCGGCGATGATTGGGACAGCAACATCATTAAGTATATTAAATGTGATTATGGTGGGAGCACATTTAACAGCCAAACATTACCACTGTCATGTCAAAAGTGTTGTTTGTTTGGTTCGTCTTTACCGGTGTAGAAGATTGCACACACACACACACACGCACGCGAACACACACACGTGCAGTACACACACACGTGCAGTACACGTACACACACACACACACACACACACACACACACACACACACACAGTGTGCGCCCCCACAAACAATTACTTATGTAAAAAGAGAGAAAGCTAAACCAACTTGTCCCATCTTTCCTGTGCTGTCAGTTAGCGGTGTTTGTGCTGTGTGAAGCCACACAGAATGTTGAGCTCTCTCCAGCTGACGCCTGACGCCTGCTGCCTGCTCCAGCTGTGAGTGGTGGTACGCCTGGTGACTTCACACACATGGCAGCTGCCCAGTGTTTTAACACACGTCCCCAGGGTCCCCCCCCGAGATGGATGTGTGAAGGCTAGATAGCTTGTTTGTCTCTTCTCACTGTTCACACTGAAACAATGAAAGAGATGTGACACAAACACACACTGTACTGGTGGTTGTGGTTGTGGTCCCCCCCCCCCCCGTCGAGTGAGACCTAACAGACATGTCTCTCATACACAGCACGCACAGACAGACGCAGACACACACACACACACACACACACACCTGTCAGCCTATAAACACACATGTCTGAAGGAGACCCTGCTCCGACCCCTCTCTGTGCCTCTCAGACATCCCCTCTCGTTGACATGCAGCCCTGACTGTGGAGAGCTGCTGTTCCGTACACTTTGAAATTTCACTCCTCTTTCATTTCATATTTGCCGTTTGCTGCTGTTGCTGGTGTTTACTAATCGTTGTTTGGATCTTCCAAACTGCTCCATTAGTTCTACTCAAAGCAGATGTCAATTGTTTTTTCTCCCTCGGTGATGTTTTTCTTCCTGGGAATTGAGGACGGAATGAAAATATAATATTCTGCTGTTTAAAAAGGAGAAATAGGAGGAGACATCCAGTCGCCCAGCCTTCCAGGCGATGTGAACTGCCAATGTGTAAAGTTTCATTTGCACATGAAAAACACAGTGTCCAACTTAAGTGTTTCATTATTTCATTGTCGCTTGGCTGCCAGGGGAAGATCACACGCTCTCCTTTCCCCCTGATCTATTTTGGCGCTCATCAAGTCCCGTTTTTTCAACTCCAAAGACAGGTAATTATCCTTTAAAAGGGGTGCAGAGGGAAGTGCTACATTCTGTCCTCTCTCTTCCTCCCTGGGCTGTGAAGACATTATTATTTTCCATGCAAAAGCAAAAGAAATCCTAACGCACTTAAACTGAACGGAAAACGGAGAAAACGGTCCAATCAGCAGCCGACCCACGGTGGTCCATGTGTAGAGGGATGACGGCAGTGGTCATAGCATCGAACGACGTCAAACTATGCCGCAGACACGACATCTTGACGCCCGTTTGCTGTTGTGATTCTAGGGGAAACACAAGCTCTTTAATTCCTTCAACTGACCGTCTGTTCCGTTCCAAACTGTTCCATACATTGTCTGGTCTGATTCCTGTTGGGACCACACAATGTAAACACCAATCTATGGACTTACCGCTCCGTCACTTCGGATAAATAAGCGTCTGCTAAATGGAATGCTATATCATTATTGATCAAATACTAAGTGTTTCTTACAGTCTATCCGTGTCTAACTAAGAACGTTTCGGTTTCATTTATCCATTTTTTCCACACATACATTTTTCAATTATGTGCATGAACTGCACACTGCATGTTTCATGAAAGGCGCTGGGCCATACTTCAATTCCGGCTGCGTATCTCACACACGGGGGTGCGCATAATCATTCAATAGGCTGATAAATCATTTCCTCAGCCATTTGCCGAAAACCTGCCAAAGTCAAATCCAGCCTGCTCCAGCCACACACACACACACACACACACACACACACACACACACACACACACACACACAGCTCCAGTCTCTGATGGATGGGTACCACGCGTCTCACCTCCTAATATAAGGCCTGTATGAGCCCGCCATCTGCCCCCCCAACCCCACCCCAACCAACCCTCCTTTGTTCTGTGAGCTGACAGTAGGGCTGGGGATCCTGGGCTTAACTACAGCAGACACCAATAACCCCCCCCCCCCCCCCCCCACCCATCTATCACTGGCAGGGCCGGTCCTCCCATTCAATAGCAACAAAAGCGCTATAGACCATTAAAGGTGTGATAATCTGCAGGGGAGAGATGGGCTACAGTATTAATGGCAAAGGGAACGTTTATCACGTGTGGGAGTCACAGCGGCGAGACGCTCGCTAGGTTCAGAGCAGAGAGAGAGGGAGAGAGAGAGAGAGGGGAAGGTGTGAAATGGAATACTGTAAGGAAAGGCTTTGCCATTTAACACGTTGTCGTGTTAAGAACATGCAGCGCGTTGGGATGGCGTCACACCAGAGAGTGTTTTTTAACGACACGCTTGTATAACAGCGAACATAACGGTTCGGTTACGTAGTCATCGCTAAACAGGTGGGTGCAGAAGCAGAGACACAGAGAGAGAGAGAGAGAGAGAGACAGAGCCACAGACTCTGTGCAGGGGAGGGGAGTCCAGTGTTTCGCGTCCTGAGACTCTGCAAACTCGCCCCTGTTTACTCGTCTCCGTCGGCGACACCGCAGCCACGTAAAAAAAAAAAATAGCTCCATTCCAGCTTGTGTACGAGAGATAGTTAATACCAACACAAATATTACTGCTGAGGTAAACAGTGGGTGGAGATGTTTGGAGGGTGCCACGGTGTGGTCCCCCTGCCCACTGCTGCTCAGTGACTCTATCTCTGAGACTTATTTAAACAGCTTCTCGCCTCCAGTCAGACAAACCCATCAGTATTCATGCTGTCACCATCACCCTCATTATTATTCCAGTTATGAGTCTCGTACAGCAGCTAACATAGACAAACACATGATGACTATTGCAGGCCTACCGCATACTATGACAACCGAGGTTTGTGCCCCCCCCCCCCCCCCGCCCGCCAAAGGCGTTAATCTCTGTCTTTCACAAATTGGGGTTAAAACATCTCTGAAAAGAAAGTTTCTGTAGACTGTATTTCTCCTCAGCTGAGAAGTCGACAATAAAAATAATGGTTTTGGAGTAAAACGGCCCTTTAAGCCTGCAGTTTTTCCTCCTCTGCCCCTCATGTGTTTTTGTTTTGATGCTGAGTGCTGCGGTGTGGTTGGCTGCGGCCAGCGGACCAGCCTGTGGAACAGACCTGTGGTTTCAAGAAGGCATGAGGGTCTTAATGGGCTGTGTCCACTAATCTCTACAGGCTGGAGAACACGGAAATGTCAAGCACGGCTATTATAGAGCAAGACCCATCTAGAGGCATCTGCAGCTGAATGAGGGGTGCAAGGGCACACACACACACACACACACACGCACACGCACACGCACACGCACACACACGCACACACCATAAAAGCCAATGGAAGGTTTCCTGCTGTATTAGTTTCCTGCTGCTCCTAACTATTTACCAGTAAACCGAGGTTCAGTTGCATGGCTTGAAAGGCGGAACATTAAAATGAAAAACACAGCCCCTCATATCCTTCATTAAGCGGCGACTATCTAGCCCTTAATAGGCACTATAGCAACATCAGGAAGAATCATGTGCTCGTAACACACATCTGCACTGGCAGAACCCCAGAGCGAGTCATTTTCCTCAGCATCACAAGAACAAGGCTTGTTAATTTATACCCTTGAGAGGCTAATCACAGCTAGCGCTGAGCTAATGATCCTCTTTAGCCCACAGGCCAGGCTAGACACGGAGCTCTGCACTGGGTCAGAGTAGATCCAAGTGCCTATGCCGCCCACCCCACCCCATATCCCCAGCCCCGGGCCAAGATCAAGACAGCTGTCTCTCAAGGCCATGCCTCAACCTGCTCAATACCCTGCCCCAAGCTCACCTCCTCTCCCCTGCCCGAGCCTCACACTGCCCCAGGCTCAACCGTCCTCCCCCCTGCCCGAGCCTCACACTGCCCCAGGCTCAACCGTCCTCCCCCCTGCCCGAGCCTCACACTGCCCCAGGCTCAACAGTCCTCCCCCCTGCCCGAGCCTCACCAATCCTCCCCCCTGCCGCAACCTCCCCCCTGCCCCAGCCTCCCCCTGCCCCAGCCTCACCCATCCTCCCCCCTGCCACAGCCTCACCCTGCCTCCCCCCTGCCACAGCCTCACGTATCCTCCCCCCTGCCACAGCCTCACCCTGCCTCAGCCTCAACCATCCTCCCCCCTGCCCCTCTGAGGACGGTAATACCGCACCAGGGGGCTGGTGCCTGAGGCTGGTCTTCCCGCTCCGCTAGCATGGAAGCTCCCCCACTCCGCCTGGAGCTCCAGGATCAACAGGAAGCCTCAGGAGAGGGAGGAGGAAAGGCAGAGCAGAATCCCCCAGAAGGCAACAGTTTACCAGCTCCACAGGCATACCAGACTACTGGAATCATTCAGTATTAAACATCTGAATGTCTGAATGGTTTCTTTTTTCTTTTCATACTGCAGTGAACAAATTGCCCTAGAGAAGAACAATACAAATATGAATTTACATTTAATAAAAGGCAGTGTTGAAAGGGCTGCAGGTGAGTGAATGCAATTCTCATCACAGTTTACCCACCATTTATTTTCTCCAACTAATTGTCCCTTTACGGATAGCGTATTAGCCCTGCCCCCTAAAAGGGCTTCGACAGATAGCGTTCTAGCCCCTCACCTTACATAGAGAGTGTTATAGCCACTCCCATAAGATAGAACAGGAAGAGGTAGTGTTCTAGCCCCTCCCCCTACATAGAGATAGTCTTATAGCCACTCCCTTAAGATAGAACAGGAAGAGGTAGTGTTCTAGCCCCTCCCCCTACATAGAGATAGTCTTATAGCCACTCCCTTAAGATAGAAAAGGAAGAGATAGTGTTCTAGCCCCTCCCCTCACCCAGGGTGCAGATACAGCGTCTGGCTGTGGGAGAGGGAGAGGGCTGTGGCAGTGTGTGTAGCACAGAGATAAGGTTAGTGTGAAATTTAATTAACACAAAAGGCACGAATAGCGAGGGCTTGTGTCCCTCTGCATCATTAGCTAGAGCTCTGTGTGTGTGTGTGTGTGTGTGTGTGTGTGTCATTAGCTTGTGCTGAATGTGTCTGTGTGTGCCTGTATTTATACTGTCTAGTGTCTGTGCCAGGGTGCTTGTGATTCCAACACACGCTGTGTCTCTCTGTGACTGCAGCCTCTCTGTTCTGCAGCCTGTTGCTCTGCAGCATCCAACATGTATCTGATCAGGAGATAACAGGAGCTTGACAGGAGATCAAGTAGATTACACCTTGTATCAGGACGTTCTATACATAATATATGATTCATTTCCTATGCAATAACAATGCATTAACATAAAACTACTACTACTAATACTCCACCGATGCCTCGCTTCCTGATGAGCTCATCTCCTTTTACACAAGGTTTGAGGGAAGCAACAAGGACCCCCCCCCCACAAAGGCTCCTGCAACCCGCGAGGACAGTGTGCCATCCATCACTGTGGCTGACGTGAGGAAGGCTTTTAAACGTGTCAACATCCGCAAAGCGGCCGGCCCAGACGGCGTCCCTGGACGCGTCCTCAGGGCATGCGCTGACCAGCTGGCAGATGTATTCCCGGGTATAATCAACCTCTCCCTGTCCCAGTCTGTAATCTACACCTGTTTGAAGGAGACCACAATCGTTCCAGTGCCCAAAAAGACCAAGGCAACCTGCGTTAATGACTATCGCCCTGTTTCACTCACGTCTGTCCTCGTGAAGTGCTTTGAGATGCTGGTTAAGACCCACATCAGCTCCACACTACCTGCCACACTGGACCCACTCCAATTTGCACACCGCCCCAACAGATCCACTGATGACGCCATTGCTCTCACCCTGCACACTGCCCTATCCCACCTGGACAAGAGAGATACCTATGTGAGAACGCTGTTCATTGACTACAGTTCAGCATTCAACACCATAGTCCCCTCCAAGCTGGTCACCAAGCTCAGGGCTCTGGGTCTCAACACCACCCTGTGGAAATGGATCCCGGACTTCCAGACGGGCAGACCCGGGGTGGTGAGCGTAGGCAGCATCACTCTGACTGTCAACAAGGGGGCCCCCCAGGGCTGTGTGCTTAGTCCCCTGCTGTACTCCATCTCCATCTCCAGGTTTGCTGATGACACCACTGGTGTCGGCCTGATCACTAACAATGATGAGACAACGGTTCAGTGACATTCTACATTTGAACTCCTATACTGCTACTATTGCTAACATCGCTGTTGTGTTCTGCTACTATACAATTCGCCACCTTATGTTATTGTTTTTATTATATTATATTGCATTGTTGCTTGATTATACATTGTTCATTGCATCGCCTAGGGCTGTATTCTATGGATATGATAAAGAAACTATGATTCGATTCGATTTACTGTAGTAATTACATTGCAATGGCATTGTAACCGAGTTACGTCGTCTTTGTACAACGCCAAACTCCATTGAGAGGCGTTCAAGTCTCTTTTGTACTCCCTCATCCCTCATCTCTTTTCCATTCCACCTCCCTATTTCCTCTTCCTCATCCCCTTCTTTTCCCCATAGCCTAGTGGAGAAGCTATCTAGGCTAGCAGTCAGGATGCTAGTGAATAGGGGCATGAGAGAGGGGGACTCTGTGGCAGTCTGAATAGCAATCAGAGATTAGCCTCCTCACCTGCTGCTATAGCCCTGAGCTGTGTGAATGGGCTGATTTAGACCAGGCCAGACCCGCTGGCTCGGCTTCCCATTTCATGACCCGCAGACCCCATTATGGCTCAAGCGCAACCTGGAGCCGCCATTACGGCTCCCTGAGCTTGTGGTAATCTACCCCAGAGTGGATATCAGGGGTATTCGGCTCAGCTTAGGCCCGGCTGGGGATGGGGCCCTCTGTCGCGCTCTGCTGTGGATGAGGGGGGGGGGGGGGTGCGGTGGAGATGACGGCAGACGTCGTGTATCATTGTGCTTATGACTGAGTGGACTGAGCTGAGCAGCGACAGAGGCAGTGGAACGTGGATCCAGGCCAACCCTTCACCTGCTCTCCAGACAAGGAGAGATAGATCCAGTATGCTGGGCATGTACAGCCTCCGCCAGCTCCCCTGCTCTGGCCAACCTGACGCCCGACATTAGCATCCAATCAGACTGAAAAGCTCTCGCTCTGTAAGTTAAAAGGGCTAGAAGGAAGGAGAGGGACGAGGTGGAGGAGGAGATGGAGGTGGAGGTAGGAGGGCTGGGGCACAGAGTAGAGAGGCCAGAAATACAGTATATGTTCAGCAAACATGGCTGTTGATGGACAATCAGTGCCTTCGTTAGAGGCCTGTCCATTCCAGCCTGTAATTAGGAGGACGAGCACACAGCATTACTGTACCTGATAAAGCAGAGGACAGCCTCATTGTCAGGAATAACAGCTCTAATATAGCTCTTACTGCTCCCTGGAATACAGATTGTGAATAAGGGTTGGACAGCTGGCTGGTGGGGTGTGAGAGGCGAGGCCAAGAAGACTTACGGCAGAGGCCACAATATCATTTCTGCAAAGACCTTGACAGTGCTTTTGAAAGGTGTGTGTCTGGCTAGGTGTGTTTCTCTGACAAGATTGTGTGTGTGTGTGTGTGTGTGTGTGTGTGTGTGTGTCTAGCTAGATGTATGCGTGTCTGAGAAAGTATGCATCTCTGTTGACACAAGAAGCCAATATACAGCTGTTCATTAAGCTCTGCCGTTGCTCAACATGTGTGTGTGTGTGTGTGTGTAGTGTGTTTGTAGTGTGTGTCTGTGACGAGTGGCGCTCTTTAAAAGCTCAACACCGCTGCATTAATATTCAACAGCGCTCCCTTTACGGCCTGGGCTTAATTAGACCAACACCTTTGTGAAGGAGGACCCCTGTGCCCCCGTCTCTCCTGTGCGTTTGAGGGTGACAGCGCCAGGGCAGGGGGACACACGTCCAGCAGGGCCTCACCTTGTCTTCACGTCCACTTAGACAATGTAGCCGACCAATCTGGCGCCATCGTTAAGGTAAAGGTTGTGACCAGCGTGTGTCAGAGTGCTGTGTGAACGGCAAGGGAACACAGGAAGTGACAGTCTCGTTTCTGTACTGTGAGCTGAGTTTAAAATCGGCCCAGTCTCTTGAGTTTGGAGCTATGCAGCATTTTAAGAGTACCGTAGGTCATTTTCCGATAACTGTGTGTGTGTGTGTGTGTGTGTGTCTAAGTGTGTGTACGGGTGTATCTGTGGGTGTGTGTGTCTAAGTGTGTGTACGGGTGTATCTGTGGGTGTGTGTGTGTGTGCTTGTGAGGTGTTCTGGAACAGAAGCTCTTTTGTAATAATCCGTCACTCTAATGAAAAGCACACGGTCGGTGTGTGATGTGTGGATGATATATTATTGTGAAACAGCGATAAATCACCAGTTTTGACAGTCAAACTTTTGGAACAATGAAATGTAACATCAATTAAGAGGGGGATGGGGGGGGAGAGAGAGAAGGAAGCGGCTGTACTCTTCCCTCTGTCTGAGACTGGGCTGACAGGAGTGATTTAATATCTACCTCTTTTTCTGCTTATGTCATATGTCTAGGGGAAGAGGGAAGAGAGAGAGAGAGAGAGAGAGAGAGAGAGAGAGAGAGAGAGACTGTAGAACTATAGAGTGTATTACAACCAGTATGGAGAGTTGACTTGGGACACTTCAGAAAGATATGTGGCATTTATAAATTCTGTCTTAAATCTAGATGTTTCCTTCTTGTCTGGATGCACGACAAGTACAGTACAACAGTACACACAGCCACAAATACACACAAAGACACACATGCACGCTCTCGCTCTCTCTCTCTTACACACACACACACACACACACACACAGAAAGCTCTGCGGTATCAGGTTCTGCAGTGATAGGGGCCTAGAATCCATACATCACCCATTGCAGTCGGTGTCGAACACACCAACCAAAGAGGCAAACATCCAAGAGTCTGGTCTCCTGTGGGAGCGAGCTGGCTAGCTCTCACTACTCATGTTCCACAGAAACACTTTCAAACAGCAATTACATCTGAGCAGGCAAAGCAGAGAGGAAGGAAACTTCATTTTCATCCTACTTTTCTCTGACTTTCATTTCAACTTCTCTCTCCTTAAAAGGTTACTGCAACCTCTCTTTCTCGCTTTCTCTCCTTTTCTCTTTCTCAGAGGCAACCAGGATTGAGTCTCCCATTAAGCCTATTACCTCTCGTCCTCCTTCTCTATCACAACTTGGTTGACGCACGCACACACACACACACACACACACACACACACACACACACACACACACACGGTACCCGTCAACCCTCAGGTCCAACCCAGGGAAAGTACAGTACCGTATCCACTTTAGCTAGTGTGTAAGATATTCTAGGTTCCTGCACAGACCCACAAGGCTTTTGGCTCTGGTTGAAGCACAGTGCTCTCAAGTGGAAAAAAAAAAAGGAAAGAGGAAAATCTATCCATGGTTTCCAAACGTTCAGTGACCTTTCACAGGAACCTTTACGTCAATTTCAAGCTCTAATTCAGAACGGTGCGATAGTCGGGATACATGATAATTGTTAGGTCGGGTGTCACTAAAGGCATCAGAGGTAATCGCTGCTTTAAAGACGGGGCCATTTACTCCTGCGTCGCTCCTGGGCATCCCTCACACCAGAGGTGCGGCGTGTGTGTGTGTGTGTGAGTAAGACAGAGAGTGACTTCAGACGTGTGTGTGTGTGTGTGTGTGTGTGTGTGTGTGTCCTCCGCGATAAAAGAGCTGGAACGACCGTGCAGGCAGGTCTGGGGTGAGAGGACACAGCACAGTGAAAGAGCTACAGCCGCTTAATAGATTCAATAAGTCGCTTATACCTGTGTGGTCAACCACCATCCATCCGTCATTCTGTGAAGCCCAATCCAATTGTGAGTGTGGAGAGCACCCCCCAGAGGCTTATCATAACCCTAGCCCCCCTCCCAGTGCAGCCCACCTCCACTGTCCCTGCTCCCCCCCTTGCCACTGCTGCCACTGCTGCCACTGTAGCCACAAATCCACACACTGTCTACCTTGATCCCAGGAGAGGCACCAGGCTAAACACTTAAACTGCTGGCTCAGGATCAACTGAGAGGAGAGGATGAGGAGGGGGCAAGAGATGGGAGGAGGGGGTGAGGGGGGTTCTGGTGGGTGGTGTCTGGGTTAGTGTGGAGGGCAGGGCAGGGCAGGTGAGGGGGGTTCTGGTGGGTGGTGTCTGGGTTAGTGTGGAGGGCAGGGCAGGGCAGGTGAGGGGGGTTCTGGTGGGTGGTGTCTGGGTTAGTGTGGAGGGCAGGGCAGGGCAGGGACATATCCCTCAAGCCCAGGAACTAAATATAATGTGTGGTCTCTGGTCAAAGCCTTCTGATTGGCCCATAGAGACTGGCCGAGGCCTTCTGATTGGCCCATCGAGAATGGGCTGTACTGCTGTGAGGCAGTGGTAATAGCAGCACGTGCTACAGTGCGGTATATCTGACCACTGTACCCCCCGCCCCCCCCCCACCCCCGCCCCCCCTCCCCCGTATCCCTGTAGCTAATTACTCTGTCCTGGTGCAGATGTCTCTGTTTTAATTCTCTTTGCTGCTTCGCTGGAGTGTAAAACACCAGTCGCACCCTGGAGATCAATTATTGAAGAGGGTATTTACAGCTATAGGGGGTGGGGGTGGGTGTCATTAAGACCAGGAGAAGTGCTGACAAACTTCATCAGCTGCTCATCAGGGGGCGGCCGGGGGGGGTGGTGTCAGGGGGCCATCTTTGTGGGTTTAACTTCCGCCCCCGTCCTGTGGCGCATGCGGGGGTCTCCGCCCCGCCTCAAACCAATCAGCTGTTTTCCCTCTCCTTCACCTGCTGCAGTCCCCCAGCACAGGGCCCAGGGAGGGGGGAGGGGGGCACAGGGAGAGCAGAGCAGAGCTCCTCCGTACCGTACAGGAGCAATAACAGGTAATTATGTTTGGGCGGTGAGGTGAGGTAGGTCTCCGAGGGGGAGAGATGGAGAGCAAGGCTGAGGGGAGGGGGGATATCACTGCGAGGGAGGGATGGAGGGAGGAATGTTATTTAAGAGGCAGATGGCAGAGGAGGATATGAAGATGAATGTTTGGGTCCAGGATGACGCAGGGCAGGGCTGGAGAGGTAATTAGCTGTGTTAGTACTGGCGCTTGGCAGGGACGAGGCCTACAGTGACACAGCCAAGCCTGGGGCCGGATTAGTCACCGAGACCGTGTCCAAGGCAGCGGGAGGAGGGCAGGGGCGAGCCACCCCGCAGGACCCCACCGGCACCTGGGGTGGGCCGTCCCCCCCCCCCCCTCCGCCCTCCTCAGGGACGCGCAGCAGACTTCCCAGAATGCACTGCGCCCTTCATTTATTTTTGCTGAGGGACATGAGAGGGCGGTTAAGGATGAGGCGGCTCTGCGGCTCTGCTACCAGTGATGGATCACACCAGTCTCTCTTCCTCCCGTTCTCTCCCGTCCTCTCTCCCTCCCACCCCCCCTCTCTCTCTAACACTCTCTCCCTCTCTTCTTACCCTCTGTCTCTCTCTGTCTCCCTCTCTCTCTCTAATTTCTTCCCACGCTCTCTTCCTTTTCTCTCTTTCTCTCATTTCCTCCTCCCACCGTCTCTCTCTCTTCTTCCTACCACCTCTCTCTCTTCCTCCCACCACCTCTCTCTCTTCCTCCCGCCCCGTCCCTCGCCCTCTCCCTCCCCTCTCCTGTCTCATTTCGGAGAGGTCCTAGCAGCAGAACAACACAGAGAACCTCTATCTCAGCCATCAGTGACGTGGGAGGATGGAGAGAGAGATGGAGAGAGAGAGATGGAGAGAGAGAAGAGACGGAGAGGAACTAATGTTATTCATGTATGCCTCGACACAGCCGGTAGGGATTCCTATTAAACACAATAACAGCTAATGGGGTTAAAGCTTAATTTTTTAAGTGCCACGATAATGATTGTGGAAAACCTTTGACAAGAGGCGAACGGCATTGTTTATCTTAGCGCGGCGGCTCGAGCACAATTTCTTTTCACGACTATAAATAATGCAGAGACAATTCAATTCTAAGTCATTAGCATCCCACCCTTCTTTCCCTTTGCTCGCTGGCATAACAAAGTAATAAAGCTATTTAGTAGTTTCCTCTGCACTGGTTTTACACTCCCGAGCGTGTGGTGTTGGATGCTCCTTTGCCACCGTAGACCACGGAACAAGTTGCAGAGGTCGCGGAAACAGTTTAAGACAGCTGTCAACCTCTCCGAGCAAACAGATGTCAGCGGCAGACCGAGGTACGAGAGCGCAGGTTGACTTTCATACAGAGGGTTTGGGGGCTGGCGCCTGGGGAAGGACTCCCGCACTCGCCTCCCCCCCTCCAGGCTGAACAGCCCTCAACACAAGAGACAGGAACACGGTGTAGGTGTGTAAGGTGTCACCGTCAAGGTGAGGGGGAAGGAACGCCTAGAGGAGAGTGCTCATGGGAATTATGCAAAGTGAGCCGAGCGGAAGAGGGGAAGTACAGTCCTGCGTCTGCGGGGAGGACAATCAGAACGGGCCTCGAGGGACATGACGTCCACAAGAGACACATAAGACCAGGAGGACAGAGAGTAAAAGGGACATAATCACGTACACCATGCAGAGAGAGAGACAGGGCTTAGCAGCAGACCACCGGATCACAGCTGAGGAACAACAAAAGCCAAAAGGGTTAGACGGCAGAAGGTTTCGTTTGACCAATAGGGCGAGACGGGAGACAGCTGGAACACGGCGGTGTCGGCGGAGAGGTTTTGTTTGATGTTTTACCATGGTTACTAGGCCTGAGGACCTGGCGGTAGGCACTGGGGCTGATGCTCTGCTGCTGCTCATCTGTATAGACCCGTGGAGACACAACGACCAAGGCACTTAGGAGATGGACCAGGAGGGTGGGGGTGGAGGTGGGGGTTATGGAGCTAGGTGATGGGTGTGAGAGTTGCATGGACACTCTAAGTGTGTGGTACAGTACAGTGTGCATGCGTGTGTGCGACTTACGCTAGAAGGTATGAGGCTAGGTGTGTGTGTGTGTGTGTGTGTGTGTTAGGAAAGGGTTGTGTGTCTCACCTCTGGGCCTGGGAGCTCTCTTCCGACGGTCTCTGAATGCTGCTCCGGACTGCAGAGCCTCCAGCAAGCTATCCATCACTCCAGTCTCATCGTTCTCTGGGAGAGAGAGGGAGAGGGGGGGGGGGGGGGGGGGAGAGAGAGAAACAGAAAAAAAAAACGAGATGAGGGGAATTTGTATCAGCCTTGAGGGTTGCCATAGCAATGCCAAAGATTATGGACATGCAACACAGGTAGTACATCACAAGTTAAAACCCAGCGATTTGAAAAGCAGACAAGCCGTTAACTGGCTCGTATATCATCTGCCTGCTTCCCCACAGACACCACAGCCAGGGTCCGGTGTGTGTGTGTATGTGTGGGTGGGTGTGTGTGTGTGTGTGTGAGCGAGAGAGAGAGAAAAAAAATAGTGTGTACGTACGCAACTGTGAGTGTCTGTAAGTACAGTGTGTGTGTGGCAGGCCAGCCAGCCAGCCTATAAATCCCAGAGTGAAAAGTTCAAGCTATTAACCCCAGGCCATTGGCTTTTATATGGAAAAACTCCTGGGGGGGACATGAGACAAGGGGAGGGGATGCTGGGCTCATAACAGGTCTTAGGTCACCTTAAGCCCCCCCCCCCCCCCCCCCCCTCGATCAGTGTGCGCATGCGTGTGCATGTGTGTGTGCACCACACATGTCAAATCAAGCCCTGGGCATGCTACCGTGGCCCTGACACCACAGGCAGACATATTAACTATTGATCTGCAGTGAAAACATTCTGCACAGAAAACAGTGGGCAAATAGACCGACACGCGGAAACGTCCAGGTACAGAGCACAACACAAACAAACAAACAAACCAAACAAACCAGACAGACAGACACAGGGCTTTACGATGCTGCAGGCCAGGTCGGGAGAAGAGGCTCTGATACAGACCCATCTTACTGTTTCAGGGGTCATGCACAGTGCAAAAGACCCTGCACACCAGCACCAAGCACACAGAGACAGGGACATAGAAAAGATACAAGGATCCACTGCATTTCAGTCTTACTTCATTATCACTTCACAAGGGTGGCTGAATCACGGAGGCCTGCAGCGCCGAAATAACTTTTCTTGACACTAGGAAGTGTTTCAGAACTTTGCATTGTTCTTTCTAACACCAGAAGAGGCTGCGTTAAGGATCCAGCCAAGACAGACAGTTAGCTGTTACTGAGGTGGCAGTGTTACCAGTGGCATGTCTGCTAGGAGCTGACTGGCAGAGCTACGAAAGCAGGGACATATAAGTGGCAGACAGACACACAGGCAGGCAGGGAGGCAGGCAGACACACAGACAGGCAGGCAGGCAGGCAGGCAGGCAGACAGTTAGGAGCCGTAGTAGTAGACACAGACACAGAAAGAGTGTGGAAGTTGAACTGTAATCAGTGGAAGGTAGATGAACTCTCTCTCTCTGTGTGAGGGGCAGGGTGGGGTTGGGGGCTGTAGTGGGGGGGACTAAGGTGACATGACAGGTCCAGCATCTTCATTATTCAACCCCAGTTCAAGATGAGGGTAGGGACTAGGTGCAAGGTCAGCTTAGCTCTTCTCTCCTCTTTCAGGACAGAATAGCCTGTGACGCTCCGGTAATCATCTCCTCACCCCTCCCTCCTCATCCCTTTTATTACACTGTTCCCTCCCTCCCCCCTCTCTCTCTCCCCAGAGCCTTCCAGTTCAGTGGGAGATGTGGAGAGTGATTGCCCAGGCAGGCATCAGAGCCCTGTGTGTGTGTGTGTGTGTGTGTGTGTGTGTGTGTTCGAGATGGTGAGGCAGCCTCAGAGAGAGAGAGAGAGAGAGATATAGAGAGAGAGAGAGAGAGAGAGAGAGAGAGAGATATAGAGAGAGAGAGAGAGAGAGAGAGAGAGAGAGAGAGAGAGAGAGATAGCGAGCAGTTTAATAAAGTGTAGACTGTTGAAGCCAATAGTAAGTGATGTGACTGAGGAAGGCTGAAGCCCATAGTAAGTGATGTGACTGGCGAGGCCCAGGATTGATTTACTGTGGGATAGGAGGACATTTGCTCCGATTAAACTAGAGGGTGTTTTTCCCCTTCTCTTCCCTCTCAAGTGATCACAACAAGAACAACAACAAGAACAACAACAAGAACAACAACAGCAGCAGCAGCACAGCCTCTTCTCCCGATCTCCCGACCAGGGGTAAATAGACCACTCAGAGACAAACCATTCTTATGCACCAACAGTCGGTGGTTAGTGTATGAAAACGTTGAGACACAACGAGCAGGAATTGAAGGGGACTGAACCTACAAAGACCGCTGACAATGTCACTCAGTGGGCTATCGACATGGATTCAGCAGCAATGGTGCATATGTGCTTGCCTTGGTGTGGTGTGAAAACTGAGAGAGAGAATGCTAACAATGTAGCCTGCTGTTCACTTTCTACTCCACGTGGATTCAGCTTAGTGCCGAGTGTGTGTGCGTGTGTGTGTGCGCGTGTGTGTGTGTGTGTGTGTGAGAGAGACACAGAGTGAGAGTGTGTGTGTGAGTGACAGTGACTTCTTAACCCCCCACCCCCTTCTCGATGCTAACAATGTAGCCTGCTGTTCAGTATTTACATGCATTCAGCAGCAATCAGACCTGGGAAAGACACATTTTTGAACATTGTTGTCAGGGACTATGGAAGCATTTGTAAAGCGCAAACGCCGGCAAGCAAAAATCTAAATCAATCAAATCAAACACACCTCAAGTTTCTCAAACCAATCGAGTTTAGGCTCAGGTCTGGCAGCAAATTGCTGTGATTTTTTTGACTTATTGTCACAGACAGATTCTATAAGTAAACGCATAAAGTGTTTGTGACGTATCTGGAATGGCAGAGCTCCGTATGTCTCTGTCCTGACCGGCCTCTCAGAAAGAGGTCAAAGTACAGGAGGAGGAGAGGAGGAGGACGGATGAGAGAGGGGTAATAATTACATCATCACAACCACTGTGATCATGTTCATGTGGGTGACCTTCATCCTTTCCTCCCCTTCTTCTCCTCCTCCTCATCCTTCATTCCTCTCTACCCCTCCTCCTGTCTTCTAAACAGATACAGGAAGCACTCCTGCAGTCCATTGTGTCTTCCATCAGCATGGCTAAATGTCAACTGTCAATCTGAGATGAGCGCTGCATAGCAACTCTATTCTAAGGTCATTTTCTGATCCGCGTGGGCAAGTTGTTCATGGATTCCTGTAGGCTTCGGGAGATTGGATTCATATTTCTATAGAGCGGATGTGCAGGGAGATGTGCCTGGCATAAACTCAAGGTGAAAAGGAGTTGTTTTGTCAGGGAGTCTACAGGTAAGGACGGGTTTTGTGTGTGTCACCTTCAGAGACATGTTTGAGGATTAGACAGACACACTGGCCACGCTATAGCTACGCTTAATGTCTTAAGAAAATACAAAAACCAATCTCTATTTGGACAGTCTTCATGTTGCTTTGCTGCACTGTCATTCAAATATAGCACATTCACATTTCTCTCATTTGAATAAGGAGAGCGTGCAAGTGTGCGTGTGTGTCCTGCCCATGGTAGTTGAACAGGCTGTGTTGTGTGTGTGCCTGATTTAACATTCATGAGGCCTGGTGAGCTGGTCACGATCGACCCCCCCCCTCACACTCGAGAGAACACACAACCAGAGCACAGTTTAACCCATACAGGGTCTTCTATCTACCATGCCTCCCTCCTTCCACCAACCAATTGGCCTACTTCTACGGCTGTGTGAGGTCTGATGCCACACACACACACACACACACACACACACACACAGCCTGTTCAACTACCCAAGCCTGTAGTTTTCTTTCCTACAGCAGCAGTTCCTCATCATTAGGGAGAGCAGGAAGACTGCAAACATTTCATAGGAAACCGTTGAGACCGTGACAATTCATCACAAGCAACCTCCCACACTCCAGCTCTCTCTCCACACACACACACACACACACACACACACACACACAGTACCCCAATCCAGAAGCCCCGACTCAGCAGAGGAAAACATGCCCTCTTATTGATGCCCAAAAATATGCCAATTTGGTTTAAAGAAGCAGACAAGATTATCTGTTCTTAATTGACAGCATATAGAACAACAGCAGAGAGCAGAGCAAACAACAGTAACCTGCAAATAACCTGTGTGCTTGTGCCTGTGTGTGTGTGTTCTTTCTGTCGTAACCTAAAAACACCCCCAAGCTCTCAGAGGAGAGAGAGAGAGAGAGAGAGAGAGAGAGAGAGAGAGAGAGAGAGAGAGAGAGAGAGAGAAAACAAACGGAGATATCTGAGCTCAGGATTATTTGTGAGTACAAACTGTCCAATTTTACACATCACTCAGAGCACCGTGCACTGCAGAGACAGAAAACAGCTTTATAGAACTTTGAAAAAGAGGTGCTTTGAGGAGAAAATCATCCAATATATATATATATTTATATATATACACTTGCCGCCTGAGATCACAGACATGTCAGTCTTCACGGCAGGTAGTCGGGGGGGGTTGAGGGGGGGGTAAACATGGCAAAATCAGGAATATGATTACAACTAATTGCTGTGAAATAGATATGAGATGGTGGGGGGGGGGGTGCAGGACTTCAGAAGACGTGGAGAGGAGGAGTGGGGGGGGGGGGGTAATCTGGCTTTGAAGGTAGAGCCGTTGAACGGCGCTTTGATGTCCGCCCCATTTCTGCCTCACGCAATTTCTCTCAAGCACCTGTGACTGGAGCTCTCCCTAAAGAGGTGTGTACTGAGGGGTTTGCTCCATCTCTCTCGACGCCTAAATAAACAGAAGGATACACCTGTGTGTGTGTGTGTGTGTGTGTCTGTGTAAAACCGATCTGATCTGAGAGCAGTGTGTGTCTGACATCAGTTCATATTAGGTAGAACCTCTGTTTCTGTTCTCCAGTCATTTGCCTTGTTAAACCTCTATTGGTTGATCTCTCTCTCTCTCTCTCGAAAACAGGGTGTGAGATGCTCCACTGCAAAGAGTCTGCACTCATTCTCCTCCACAGGGGGAAGAACAGAGTGCGCTGGAAACAAACCCAAAGGGTGTCTCTTTGAAAACCAGAACCAGAACCAGCAGAAGCAGACGGCCAGACAGACGGACGGACAGAAGGACACACTCCAGGGAGCAGTCAGGTAAGCAGTTAGGTGTCTGGCCTGCCTCGGAAGGAAGAGGCCAATCACAAGCCATTCACAATCAGGCGTTGAGTTAAGAATGGCGTTTTCCATCTGTCTGAGAGCCATGGTGGCTACGCGGGCGTTTCTCTCTCTCTCTCTCTGTTTCTCTCTACTGGAGTGTGTCTGTCTCTCCTGCTCCTCGATGTCACGTCTTCATAATTCGTCCGGTGTAGCCATGTAGGGAATGTTGAATAAAGCTCTGATGTGTAATTTGTCGCTCCACAAACATCCCCGCTCCTGCTCTACCCCGGGAGTTAATGCAACAGATTTGTCATGTACGCAACGCAAGCCAGGCGCAGCAAGAGAGGGGGAAAAACACCTATTCAATCTGAATTTCAATCTCCATACAGCTCTATGCAAATACGGCAGGCTATTTCTCTCCCTCCGAGCAAGCGAGGAGTGGAGCACATAACCCCGATGTCGAGCAGATGAAAACACTTTCCTCATTACTCCTCGAGGAGGGTGGGTGTGTGTGTGTGTGTGTGTGTTGGACATCCATGCTCATTGTCAGGTGAGTAGTGCATTGTAAGTAGTGGTTGTATTGCAGGGCCTGTATAGATTTAGTCGGTGTACTGTACAGATCTGTGTGAAACCAGCCCAGGGCCAGTGTAGGGCACCAGGGAACATGTATTAAAACAGGAGAACGTCTCACTAACAGCCGTCTGTCCTGGAATAAAGTAGGCTAAGCCTGCGCTGCATTTACAGGGAAAGGAGCAGGAGCAGCAAGGAAGGGCGTCAGTGCGGCATGCAGGTTGTGTGTGTGGCTGCAGCTCTGCTCTGAACCACCAGAGCTTTTTATGGAATTGATGGATAATCAGATGATTAGAGAGGAAATCTCCATCAGGAACAATCCTCTCTGACAAACAAAGAGAGGCTCTTTAGTTGATAACAGGGTTTGGAGCTGCCGTCAGCCCTGCCAGTGTATGTGTGTCTGTGTCTGTATGTGTGTGTGTGTGTGTGCCTGCGTGTGTTTGTGTGTGTGCATGCTTTGGCCTGTGTGTGTGTGAGTGTGTGTGCGCATGCTAGACACAGCGAGAGCCAGGGACATCACATTCCTCAGGGAAGTCAGAGTTTTAGTTTTGCTTTATCTTAATGTGAGCATATCTAAATATATTTCAAGCTCCAGGCATACTTCACATTTCCCTAAGCCTTTATGATGTAACGTTGGCTCAAGTTTGTCCTTTTTCCTAAACTAGCTCTATTTCATAGAAAAGTTTGAAACTCTAAGAAACACAAACTTAACAGAAATACAACCACAACCACATCCAGTACACACACACACACACACCAGGGAAATGACACCTGAGTCGTGTGTCTGAACAACATGAAATTGGGAACAATCGATGACATGGATTGGCTCTGCCCTGTGCCCACCCATCTGTGCCTCTGGAGGTGTGAGATAACCGTGGCATGGCACAGCCACACCACACACACACACACACACACACACACAGGGTCTGCTTCTACATCAACAGGACAGAGGCAGAGCCATGGTACACACTGAGGACATCTGGTACTGTGTCCATCTGAGAACAGACACAGACACACAAACAGACCTCCCTGCGCATTAACCTTTGACCCTGGATGTGGCCATGTGTTGTGGACGTCAGGTTCAGAAGTGGGAGGGAGCCCACCAGGACACAGCACCAGAGCTTCCAAACACAAACACAGTGGACACTAGGTTTGCCAATGCATTGCCGTAGTGTATAGTGTGTGTCGTGTGTGTGTGTAGTGTAGTGTGTGTGTGTGTGTGTGCGTGTGTATAAATTGCCTCGACGAGAGGCAGAGTGGCATGGTATCCACCCTCGGAAGGTCTCTCTTTGGCTGGGTATCAGAGGGAGAGCAGGGTGCTGCTCTGGCCTGGGTGGCGCAGGGTGGCTCTGCGTTGGTCCACTCGGGTTTACACGCTTGGCAACAAGCTTGGCACAGCGCGGCAGTGTGCTTGGCACAGCGAGGTTGTGTTTGTGCAGGAGCAAAGCTGGCACTGCCCAGCGTACCCTGGCAGGACAGGAGTGTGGGCACCAGTAAAGGATTGTTCCCTGTGCTGCAGACAGAGAGGGCGTGCCTGGGGCCGTGCTGCGGGGGGTAAAGGGAGAGGGGTTGGGCAGTGGGAACAGGCTGGGAGGTAAGAGACTTCCTCCATACCTTACGATGGATAGGGACCTTGTTTTTGAGGGGTTCAGACATGTCTGGCCTATATGAGACTGAGTTGACTGTGTTGTGGAGCTCGTTGACAGTGTCGCTGAGGGGACTGGTTCATGCTTACCTCCTGCGTTGACCTCCAGCAGCCTCTTCTTCTTCTGCTGCTGTCTCTCCTGCTTCTCGCGCTCCGCCTTCTCCTTGGCCACCCGCGCTCTCCTCTGCTTCTCCTCCGCCTCCCTCCTCCTCACGTTCTCCTTCTGAGCTTGCTGTGGAGGGGAGGGAGGGAGAGAGAGAAAGAAATAATGAGTGTGTGTGTGTGTGTGTGTGGAGAGAGAGAGCGAGCTGGAGTGTGAGAGAGGCGGGTTGCTAGGATGAAGTAAATTGCAGTCGTGTGTGTGTGTGTGTGGGGCACGGGGACAGGTTTCAGAGTCACAGCAAGATAGATACAGTCAGACAGACATACATCATTATTAGAGAGAGAGAGAGAGAGAGAGAGAGAGAGAGAGAGGACACACAGAAAAAGGCCAGAGATAAAGAGAGAGAGAGAGAGAGGACATGGTGCGAAGAGAGAGGTAGAATGAACTCTCATTAGCGAAGATGTCTCCTCTGTTCTGCTGTCAGAGTGTTACGGCCACTTAAGTAGTTTCTAGAAAATGCGAAGCCGCGAGGTGAGAGAAGAGTGCGTTTTTCCCTCTCTCTTTCTTTCTCCATCTCCTCTAGGGCCATTAGCAGCTGTGGGCCTTGTTAGAAATCTATAATCCTATTTTCTGTGATGAGGGGTAGTTTTGTGGGTGTGAGAACACTCGGGCAATCAGAGAATCCGCAAACTTGAAAACCATCTCCTGAGCACAGTCACAGCGACTGCCTTCATGCCTCTTTCCCTCTCTCTCCCTTGCTCTCTCTCTCTCTCTCCCCCTTTCTCAGATATTGTAGACATGGCAAACAACAATTGTACAAAAAACTAAAAGACAAACAATTGTAATTCTTCTACTAATTAACATACTGTACCACTGTACTATACCACTGTTTTCTGTGAGCATATAAGTGTGTGATCTGAAGGGAAGTAGAGTGTGTGTGTGTGTGTGTGTGTGTGTGTGTGTGTGTGAGAGAGAGAGAGTACACAAGCGTTTCTGTGTATGTGTGGCGTGTGTGTGTGTGCGTGTGTGTGTGTATATGTGTGTGTTTGAGTGAGGCAGAGTGAGAGACCTTCAGCATCACCTGCTGGCTGCTCTGAGTCTGAACTGTAGTCAGTACTAAGCCAGTCAGTGAGTCAGTCAGTCTTGTCTGTCTGTCTGTCTGTCTGTCTGTCCGTCCGCCCTGCAGCCAGCTACTCAGGCAGTGAGAGACCCAAGAGAGAGAAGAGAACCACCCTTAGGTGCAGGTGCAGGTGTTGGTGCGGTAAGAGCTTGTGTACCCCCCCCCCCCCCAGATGGAGCCGATTCTATAAATCCTCCGCGGAAATGGTAATTTCCATTAACCGTGTACAGTTAATCCATGCTGTGGATCACTGGCTCGCACACACGTGCACAAACAACAAACACGTGCACGCACACACACACACACACACACACACACACACATCCCATCCTATGCCGTTGTTTCATTGAGCTCAGGGTAATGGTGTTGATGACTCCATAACAGAGCGCCTGAAGAGGGGCCTCGTATGATTTAATAGAGAGCTAGTATGATTGTCATACTAATCAATGCACAGGCACTCAGAGATATGGCTCCTATCATCCCTCTCTCTCTCCCTCGTTCCCTCTCCTCCTCCCAGGGAACAGCACACGGCTGACACATGGCTGACACACTGACAGGTCGGTCAATGGGTACAGAGCTCCAGCGCCCCCCCACACACACCCACACCCACACACACACACACACACACACACTGGGAGATGGAGGGGAGGGAAACATCAATAAGAGCTCAGGATATGAAGAAACACACACTTGAGATTAAGTACCACACAGTCACTTATCTGCCTGGCTGGCTGACAAAGTGTAATTAAGTCAGAATCCACAGGGCGGGGGGGGGGGGGGAAAGGCCGCTATGCTGGTGGATATGCTGAAGGGTCTAGGGTGGCTTTATGACAGCACTGAGGTGACCAAGCCCACTGTGCCTGTGAAACCATCCACTGACACATCATCAGCTACAGGGCCTGAGCTTGTTGGTTACCCAATCAGAGAGCTACCAGTCGAGATCTCAAGTGGCGCGCTCCAATCAGACGATAATGGGAGTCAACAGGAGGGTGGGGGGGGGGGGGTGGTCATGGGATCACAGTCCTCCCCTGTGTGATGTCTCCTCATCACTGCCGATGCCTGTTCGTTTGACCCCTGCTTATTAACACACTCGCACTGCTAAACTCCCGGTCATTACCAAGCTAGGCTAATCACCCTCTCCTGTGATCTCCTCTCATCTCCCATCTCCTCTCCACTCATCTCACTCGCAGTTACGGCAGCAGTTAGTATGGAGCTCCTGACCTCCTATTGGTGGTTAGTGAAGTAGGGTCGTGTCAGTCAGCCAGGGGGAGGGGCAACGAAGGCCTCCGACGCAGGTGTGTTCTTAATGGAGAGAGGAGAGCTGTGCTTGGCGTGAGTGGAATATTGATGTCTGCGGGTTGCTAAGTGAAGCTGTGTCTGTGAGCCACATTCAGCTAAACTCACTCACGTCTAAACAGCTTCTGTGGCCATTGACACGGCAGAGGACTGGTCAGCAGTTTTGGGGAGAACGGAGGGAGAAAAGATGCAGACGGAGAAGGGAAACGATTGATGACCCCCATGGAAAGTGTCAGTGAGGGAATCCTGCACACACACACACAAACATGAACGCACACACACAGACAAACACACACACACACACAGCTAAAAGAGGCTGAAGGTGTGAAATAGGATTGAATAACAATCCATCTCCTAGAGAGGAGGTGGAGGAGGAGGAGGAGGATGGAGGAAGGAAAGAAGACGAGAAAGAAAAGAAGAAAAAAACCAAACCAAAAAAAAAAAACCCACGGATCTGTCAAAAGTTCCTGTGAGCGTCCCTGCTCTAACGCGGCCTCGTCTGGGAAGGAAACGCTGCAGCGGCGGAGCCAGCCCGACAACACAAGACCCGGTGATTGATCCTCATCAAACCCGCAGCGGAGACACACACTCCTCAGAAGACGCTTCCTCACATCAATCACGTGCGGCCGCACGTCGCCGCTAACTCCACACCGCATCACGGCTAATGTGATTCGGCGACTGCGCGACGCTTCTCGCCGCGACTTCTGAATTGCAAATTACCGTGTTCCTAATGGCAACCCACTCTGGTGAATTAGAGACAGAAAGAGAGGGAGGGAGAGAGAGAGAGAGAGAGAGAGAGAGAGAGAGAGAGAGAGAGAGAGAGAGAGAGAGAGAGAAACACGAGAAGAGAAAATACTCACTCGTACTTTTTTTCAATTAAGGAGGTAAACGATTTGAGGTGAGAGCGAGGGAGACATGATGGATGCTTCATGTTAAATTAGACGACGTCGATGTGCCAACCGACATGTTGAACCTGATTACCTTAACAACGTGCAAATCTCAATCCCATTCCCTTCACTTTTATCATGGCAGGGCCCTCACAGACAGCCAGTCTAGTTAGTGCCGACATCAATGGGGTTAATGAGAAGTGGTTGACTAATTGATTATGTCTCTGAGTGGGTATTATTGTATGTATGTATCAGCTGTGGGGATGGGTGTTTGGCTATTTTCTTCTGTGTGCCAAACACACTCCTATGGGAATATTCCAGAACAATATCAACCTGGTCCTTTATCGTCTATATCTATACAGGCAACACAACAACTGCTCTAGCACTTACAATGCAGTCACCTGACGCACGCAGACGCAGGCACGCAGACGCACACACACTCACTTTTGTTTTGGTCTGCTTTGTGTCAGGTGGGAAATAACTGGCATTACCACTAAAAAGCGTGACAAATGTTGTCAATATTGTCGAGACACAAATCTATGTGCTTTTACTGTGGCATGTTGAAATAAGGTGCTGGTCTGATGTGGTTGGGAAGTCCCCTTGAGCTCTCTGTGTCCAGACCAGTGAAAACAATGGAACGTCAATAAGGCTCAATAAAACAAACGGAGTGTTATAGTAGAGAGCAGTCATACACTCAGATGGGTACACACACACACACACACACACACACACACACAGAGGGAGAAGTTGGGAAAAGGAGGCACTATATCCCCCCCAAGGATGTGAGGTAAAATCAACCACTGTGTTATGATGACATATAATAGGATCTGGAGCAAAACAAACATTTAATGACACCTAACAAACCCACCACAAACAGAAACAGGAGGGAGGGAGAGAGAGAGAGAGAGAGAGAGAGAGAGAGAGAGAGAGAGAAAAACCCTAATGTGACAGTTGTTCGGTGACAAAGAGAGGGTAAAAGGTCATCTTATGAAGCCTTCTGTTACTGCACAATGTTCACCGTGTGATCTTGATTGTAACAAGCCGATAGAGCGCAAGGGGGGGGATTCCCAGGAAGCTGTAGTGCCCCCCCCCCCCTCCATTGCTGCAGGCTCCGTCTCCTTTTCCCCCCTCATTTCCTCCTGCCTCCCCTGGATGTCCACCATTAGACATGCTCAAATGGATTTCTGTCAGATCTCAGGCCTCGCCATAGGTCTCCCTCCTACGGGTGAGTGAGCAGGCGTGCGCACACACACACACACACACTCTCCAACCTACACTCTCTGGAAAGGTTGCTGGTGCAGTGACATGACACACTACGGCACACACACACACACAGAGTTCAAGGCTCACCTCACTGCAGGCGGTATGGGGGAGAGAGGGAGAGAAAGCATGGCGTAAGCATGGGGCTGCGTGGTGCGCCGTGGCGGGGTAAACGCTGACACAGATTGGACTGTTAGGTTCAGCTGCACAGATTTAAGTGAGCATTAACAAGCCTAGCCTTGGCCTTTCTCTGAGACATGGGAGGAAGGTTGAGAGGGAGTGTGAGTGTGTGTGTGTGTGTGTTTTACCTGCCCTTGCCTTGACCTGTCAAACAGAATAAACAGCTAGCTGGGTTAGTGCTGATCACAGAATGCTAGTGTTAGCAATACTGGCCTAAGCTACTCAGAGGGGTCTTTTGTGGGGGGGGCCTTGGCCATAAAGTACATAGGTTTGAGAGAGTGTCAAGGCGCTAGCCACAGCTGTATCAGCCGTAGTCACGACTAGGCGTTTCCTATTGTAAGAGTATGACTTTAGGCACTAGAGACCCATACCGTAGCTTCTCAACACGAAGCTTTTCACCATTCAGCGCTATCCATTTAGCTTGATAGCTTGACCTAGATTCCATTGATGTGCAAGTCCAAACCGCACCCATCCACGGTGTGCCAGGCGAGCTAAATCAAACACAGCTAAACGAGTGGTGAGAACCATCATGGCTCGACTGGCCAGGCCTGGATGGTGAACTGGGGGTCGAGCCTCAGGTAGACAGAGTTGTACAGGACAGACACACAGGCCTCCTTCACATCAAAGCAGTTCCACTACAAAAGGAGCCCAGCAATGACAGAAAGAATAGTCAAATAGTATCTGTTATTGCACTCTGTCAAAGAAGAAAGAAGAAAGGATATTCAACCAGTGTATAGATTGATCTTTACCCACCAGACTAGAACCATCATTTCTGTTCTAACCAGTGAAATAACACTCTGACCGTGTGAGAGGGGCCTCCCAGAGTCGGCCAGCCAAAGTGTGAAAGCACATCATTACCACGGCTCCCCTAAAGTCCTGTTTAATTTACAGAATTTCACTCTCCTACCATTACAAAAACCTTGTCGGAACATTTGTCCTTCTCACAAATCCCTAGCTAGAGCCAAGACATATTCAATATGTCTCCCTCCCTCCCTCCCTCCGGGCCTAGCAAAAGCCTAGCTGTGGGAAGGCAGGAACTCGCACAGCTTGGTGGTCAGAGGTAAGAGTCAAGCCCACAATTTTGGAAACAAAGCACACGGGCAGAAACGTCAAATAAGTCAGCTTTGGTCTCTTTATTCCAGGTCCTCAATGGTGTACAGGGGGGGGGGGTTACCTTCACACGCCAGTTCTAGCTTTTCTCAAGGACAGCCACACTTGTGAAGCCCTGAGCTGAGCCTATATCAAGTGCTCTCTAACCCCAGTCCCCCGCCCACCGCCCACCGCCCACCTGCCCTGATGACCAGGAGGTTAGAATGAGAGGAATCAGAGCTTGAGCCTCGGCTCTCTCTAACCCAACCGTACGCTCCCACAGGCCGGCCAGCCGGCAGGAAGGGGAGGGGCCAGACCCCACCGACACCTTTCCGCTACGTGCTCTATTTCTGGAGCCCTTCTAATTGTATGAGGCAAGGTGAAGTAGGGCTTTTTAGTACACTCCTCCATCTTCCTCTCTCTCTCTCTCGGAGGGTGAGGACAGTGAGAGGGGGTGGTGGGAGGTGGTAGAGTTCATCTTCCTCTCTCTGTCATTGTCTGTCTTTCACGCTCACTCTCATTCTCTCTCTCTCTCTCTCTCTCTGAGAGTGATGACAGGAGGGGGTGGGGGGCGGGGGGAGGGAGGTGCTTCTGGGAAGTGGGGCAGCCGTGGCCAAAACACATTCCCCTTCCAGACTGTCTCTATTCAACCACAGTCAATGTCACACAGAGACAGAACAGGCAGGCGGGCAGCCCACGCTCAGGGAACAGAGAGACAGACAGAGAGAGAGAGACACACACGGACAGAGAGACAGAGAGAGAGACACACACAGACAGAGAGACAGAGAGAGAGACACACACAGACAGAGAGACAGAGAGAGACACACACACAGACAGAGAGACAGAGAGAGAGACACACACAGACAGAGAGACAGAGAGAGAGAGACAGAGAGAGAGACACACACAGACAGAGAGACAGAGAGAGAGAGACAGAGAGAGAGACACACACAGACAGAGAGACAGAGAGAGAGAGACAGAGAGAGAGACACACACAGACAGAGAGGAGAGGTACACATGATAGAACAAAGAGAGAAGGTGCCTGTGTGTGTGTGTGTGTGTATATGTCTGTATGTGTGTGTGTGTGTGTGTGCAGCAGAAGCCTCAGCCCTCCTACTGTTGGCTGCTGATGCCCTGATCATCGATTGGAGAGAAGTTTGTAAAAGGAGGCAAGGCCTCCAGTTCTCGCAGGGGAGCACAAACACTTGCGTGCGTACACACACACACACACACACACACACACACACACACACACCATTGTTGAAACTCTCCAGTCTCTCTCTGATCAAGCGTATAAACCAGACCACATACAGTTAAAGGGCAAGGTGACTTTCTACTGTCATCATCTCCTAATAATATCATCCTGTAGTATATGATGGTTTTTACCGAGGCCTGTCCGCAGTAATAGCTATCGTCAATCTCACAGGGACATTGATTGACATCACCATTTCTCTGTTCCATTCTTTGGTGATCTTTAAGGTCTATCAAACACAGCACTGACCATTGCTTTGCTGCCTATCTTGGCTGTGCTGACAGGCAGGCATACTTAGAGCTAGACCATCAAGGCTGCTGTCGCAAAACCTCAAAGTCCAAAACATCAAAGCAACATTTAACAGCATGTCAGAAGTGAGGACTACTTCCAGCTGATTTCTAAAAGCATTTATTCTTGGCAAGCCTCCATGTGGAACCCTTTGGTTGAGTGTATGTATGTGATTTCACCACAACTTCGGTGAAATGTCTGGGTGCGACTGCACCAGTCTCTGTGACCTGATGGGCCGCGCTCCACCCAGAGGGCACTGAGGGTAGGCGCGAGACACAGAGGGCAAAAAGCCACACCACAGCGGCTGACGGGATTGCGGACGGCGAGGTCTAGAGAAGGCGCCAGGGTAGAACACTGGCATGCACCCCCCCACAGCCGTCTCCCACGCAGGTTCATTTCCCAAATTTCAACATTTCCATCATGAAATCATTTAAAATAATATAAAGCAATGAGATTCGTCTCATCATCGTTGCAGTCAAGTGGAACATTACTTTGCATTTCAAATGGTGTTTCATAAAAAAGACAGACAGCCTGCCTCTCTTCTGTCAGATTACTGCTAGGCCAACATTTAGAATATGAATGAGGGGGGAAATACACACACATACTGTAGTGAACACGAAGAGAGAGAGAGAGGCGCACACACACACACACACACACACACACACACACAGTACAAGCATGTACGCACGCACACAGACACACACACACACACACACACACACAACGCACAAACAGACACAGACGCACGCGCATGCACACACGCACGCACGCACGCACTCACACACGCACTCACAATCTTCAGTCTGTAGGAGCTGAAGTGGAGTAGAGAGAAAGACAGACAAAAAGGCAGAGGAGCGTGAAATCCATTTTGGTGACTTGGCGTGTCGGGCTGTCACTCAACAGCCAGAATGTGATTCTTGCTCGCTAATTACTTGCTATTATCTTTCACCCCCGGTCCAGCATGCCACTAATCCTGGTGATTAAACAGCCCATCTACACAGCTTGAGTACAGGCCTCCAAATGAGCTGGATACGGCAGGGCTCGTACATAGTGAAATAAGAACATGCAGGCCTAACTCTGAGACCACTGCTGTAAGTTATGCCAGCTACTGTACCTTAAGTGTCTCAGCTATTTGGTTCAATTACTGGTTAGCTCCTGTGTGCTTCTGAGTGCATCAGTATCCTATAGAACAAGGAATCTGCAGTCCAAGTACAAGGACCCGGTAGTCCATGTAATTGAATTGTAGACCCAAGTAAAGACCCCCCTCTTTACTTGGTGGCCACTGATGGAACACATAAGTCATTCCCGACAGGGAGGCATGCGTGTGTGTGTGTGTGTGGCTAATCACCCTAATGCAGCCTGAACAATGACATCATGGAGGGCACAGGTTTTCAACCAATTAGATCAGCTCGACACAGGCAGGGCCCGCTCTGATGGAGCTCTCCATGATGGGCCATCTCCAGACTATTGTACCATATCCCCCCCTTCCCACACACACACACACACCCCTGCTGGTTTGTAATGAGGGCCAGTGTTCCCCTAATGAGTGATTATGAAAGATCTGATGAGCTAACTGGGAACAGAAGGAGACCTCAGCCTTTGAGACAAGGGACATGTCTACAGGACACAGTAACAGGGAGAGCGATGGAGACAGGCTGGACTAATGAAGACATGGCAGAGATGAGAGCTGACTGAACACAGAACACAACAATTACAAATACATAGAGGTAGATCATAATACACATCGATGGATATATATATATATAGATATAGATATATACACACACACACACACACACACACACACACACACACAGAGGTACTCACCATAAACATGGATCTGAAGTTGCTGAGGTCAGTGAAGAGCTCTTCTACGGAGGTCTTCTTGGGGTCTATGGAGAAGTACTCCACCATGTTCTGGTAGAGCGTCCCCATGTTGCCATGCATGATCACAAGCTTCTGGTACTGCTCCCTTGCCGACATGGCAAAGCTGTGGGGGTCAGGGGTCAAGGCCTAAACACCGGAACACTCGGGACCTAGCATGTGGTGGGTGTGTGCACGCACACACGCATACGCGTGCGCACACCACACTCTTGTGCACTCTGTGTACCTCTCTCTCTCACTCACTCACACACACACACACACACAGACACACAGACACACAACGGTGAGATAACCTTTGAAGCAGATGAAAGTCTAGCCAGCACGGTAAAGGAGGAGAGAATTAATGGACAGTGAGGAAGAAAGAGAGAAGAGAGAAGGTTTGGACAAACTCAAAGGGATCAGCCAATAGACTCAAAACTATATATATATATCAAAAAAAATATACTGCATTTCAGTTTCAATATTGTGAGTTTGAAAAGCTGAGCTGTAGCACTGCTGCTAAAATAGTCACAAATCAACCATGATGAAATAAAGCTGTAGAGGCTTTATACAGAAGCTACAGCTATGGAAACTAGAAGGAGAACTGAAGCTCAAACAAGAGATTGTGTTACGGAACAGCTACCACTCTAACTGATACAACAAATAGAATAGGAGAGAAGTGAAGGTGTGTGCGTGTGTGTCTGTGTGTGCGTTGTATCTGCAGATAGACAGAGGTTATGTCAACAGACAGACAGCCTCCTGAAGAGATGTCAAACACAGAGTTGAGAAGGGGAGAGCACTGGAGCACATCCAACCACCTGGAGCCAGTCAAGCATGCACACACACACACACACACACACACACACACACGAAAACAGCATTGAGTCAAATCACAAGACAGTGACATGTAGCTACAGAGAGAAGCCTTGTCCAGAGGAGACGTGAGTAGTGTTGTGGAGCACGGCTCAGCTGTCAGACACCACTTCCTACTGAAACATTTACACACTTCCACACAGGATCTCCTCCCTGACCACCACCACACTGTTTACTGACAACCTCCTGACCACCACCACACTGTTTACTGACAACCTCCTGACCAATCACCACCGTATACTGACAACCTCCTGACCAATCACCACCGTATACTGACAACCTCCTGACCAATCACCACCGTATACTGACAACCTCCTGACCAATCTCCACCCTATACTGACAACCTCCTGACCAATCACCACCCTATACTGACAACCTCCTGACCAATCACCACCGTATGCTGACAACCTCCTGACCAATCACCACCCTATACTGACAACCTCCTGACCAATCTTCACCCTATACTGACAACCTCCTGACCAATCTCCACCCTATACTGACAACCTCATGACCAATCACCACCCTATACTGACAACCTCATGACCAATCACCATCCTAACCTGAGAACATTCTAGAAGCTAAAGTCCTACTTTGATCACCGTTCACCGTCCAACAACACCATTCTAACTCGGCTGGTTCAACAGCACCAAAGCTTTATCAACACCAGCCATGTTGACAGGAGCTCTACTCAGCTGCACACTCCTGACATCACGATTCCCCTGGAGGGGGTCTCTAATCTGGAACTAAACACTCCAACAGATGGTTCCAGAACCTTCTCTCTCTCTCTGGAGTTATAGATCAGAGTTATCCAGGACATTGACTCCAACATCACAACAGGTTTTACCACCAAATGTCTGTGGTGGAAAAAAATAAAAAATTATGCATAAACTAAAAGCCAGAGACATTAAAAACAAGAAAAACATCATAAGGGGAGCAAGGCAAAAATAAAAGAAGAAGAAGAAAAGTTCTCTAATCCTAGCTGGGAGGTCAAATCCAAGTTCATAAAGATGTTCTAATGTATTAGAGCTCCAGAATATGATAGCTAACATCCCTCTGCTTTGATGTAGACTTAATCAGTAATCCTGTTAATGACTGGTTGGCCCTACACTCTCATTGCATACTGACAATCACATCTGAGGAGAGATGAAAAGTGTGTGTGTGTGTGTGTGTGTTTATATAAGAGTGCGTGCCCATACGAAAGTGAGTTTAAAAGTGAGAATGAGTTATCTTCATAAGTGAGAGTGCAAAGGAGATAGATTGAATGAGTTGGTAAATAAAGGGGAATGTGTGTGTGTTTGTGTGTGCGCGTGTGCGTGTGAGTGTGTATGTGGAGGAGCAGGTGTGTGGGCAGCTCTCTCTTGCCCCTGTGCTCCTACATTACAGCTCAATTGATGGACCTATTTGCTGGCTGGCCCTGTCTGAGGCTGGCTGCTGCTGCTGGGTAAATGCTACTCAATAGGTGCTGCTCTCAGATTGACTTCTCAGTGGCTGAGTCCTGGCCTGAGGGAGGGAGGCGGGGGGGACGGGACACAGACACTGGATACCAGCCACAGTCAAGAGCTCCAGCTGATTGCCACCAGAGAGGAGTATGTCTGCCCGCCCCTCTCTTTCTCCTTCTCTCTCTCCTGCCCTCTCCTTACTCTCCTTATTCTCCTCTTTCTCTCTCCTGCCCTCTCCTTATTCTCCTCTTTCTCCTTCTCTCTCTCCTGCCCTCTCCTTATTCTCCTCTTTCTCTCTCCTGCCCTCTCCTTATTCTCCTCTTTCTCCTTCTCTCTCTCCTGCCCTCTCCTTACTCTCCTCTTTCTCGCCTGCTGCCCTCTGCTGTCTTCACTCGTCCTCTGTTCTTTGAATGCTTGTCTACAGTATGCCTGTTTCCTCCTCCTCCTCACCGTTGTGCCTGTTGTTCCAGTGAACTGATTAAAGCCTGAGCAGCTCAGATGACTGACTAATCAAATCAAGGTAACTGATGGATCTCACAGTGTGACATGATGACACATGCTGTCACAGCACCGTTACTGACAGATGTTACGGCTAAATAAAGATAGGAATGATCGAACACACACCCGGCCCCCGCACGTGTGGGCGCGCGCACACACACACACACACACGTCCAGTTTTAGTAACAAGGCCACTTATTTCCACTCTTTATTCCCCTACAGTAGCTGTCTATAGGAACTCTCTAGATAGAGCCAAACAATGTCTGTGCTAATCCATAGGCCAGTCGCCTCCCTTTCAGGGCCCTGACACAACCCTGGGTAATTACATCCCTCTCCTCCGCTTCCACTTCTTCTTTACCCCCCCTCTCTCTCTCTCTGAGTGAAAGCAATTAGGCCCCAGCCTCATCTCCTCCTTCTGACTTTAATTAGAGAAGAGAGGGTAGCTGACGCTAAACATCTCTTCTCGCTCATATCTGGTGTGTGTGTGTGTGTGTGTGTGGGTGTGTGTGTGTGTGTGTGACTGAGGGCAGTCAGACAGAGTGATACTGGCTGCAGTTGTCTTTACAATATGCTCCAACACTTCGACATGTGTTATCTACAGCATGTGTGTAGTTACATTACATTGGTGCTGTAGTTGGCCCTTTTTCTCTCTCTCTGAAGTCACAACCTTGTGTGTGTGTGTGTGTGGAAGTGAGAGGTGAATCCAGGTGCCCATTAACAGGCAGAGGAGATGAGTGCTCGCTTTGTGATTCTCTCAGGTGAAACGTGGGTGAACACCACCTGATGCGCACATACATACATACATACACACACACACACACACACACACACACACACACGACTTCACCTGGTGCTGGAAGTAGAGGTAAGGGACAGAGACAGGTGGGTCGAGCCCAGTTAGAGTGCACCATTCTGGGGCTCCCACTGGGCCTGGGGCTGGGCTGACGACCTGACCAGAGACCCCCCAGGCTACTGATCAATACTACATGAGTGTCCAGGGTGTCGAATGTATTGAACACACAGTCGTTTCCTCGACGACAGACTCCCCACGCGCTCCACACTGTCGAGTCTGTCAAACATCGCTTATTCAAGACTACTGAGCAGGCAGAAGTGGGTGGGATATGTTGGTGTTCAAAATGATTGACAATTATTTAAAAATTACTGACAGGTTGTTGCACCAATCAGATATCACAAGTGAGCACACCCGTTTTTACATGTAAAACTTCAAAACAAACTTTTTTTTGTTTTGTTATTAGACTGCTGGACATCTCCATCGGTAACTTCTAACTAACTAGCTAGCGAGCTTCCGTGAGCAACTCTGGCTCAATAGAATGTTGTCTCTCTTGTTCGAGGTAGAGCCAATCACATTAGGCCTTTCATTTGGGTCTCCACCTTAGAATGGCCATATAAGGATGTGAACAGAGGCTAAACACACAGCTGCCCTGGGTCCCGCATGTCAACCTGAGGAACACCGGACATGGAGGAGACGACTTCATAATTAACACAGCTGTCAAGCTTGATGAGAGAAAGCACTGTGACAGCCGTCACAGCGAGAGAGTGAGTGTGTGTGTGTGTGTGTGTGGAAGTGAGGGATGGTTTAGAATTGTTAATGCTGCTCAAGGGAATGGGGTTTGTTTGTTTGGAGCTGAGAAAGGGAGTGTGTGTGTGTGTGTGTGTGTGTGTCGTGCCAGTGGCCTGTCTCAGTCCTGTCTGGTGGGATATGACAAACTTGGTGTGTGTGTGTGTGTGTGTGTGTGTGTGTGTGTGTGGCCTGTCAGGAAGGATATGGCCATCTTGGTGACGAACATGTCGCTGGCGTCGTCAGGGGATGAGAAGGTCTCCAGGTCTCTCTCCAGCTGCACCAGCTGCCTCTCCATCTGCTTCAGGTTCTTCTCCAGGTTCTCCGCAGACACTGAGACACAAATACAAACACAAACACACACACACACACACGCACACGCACAAAAGAGAAACAAGTCAATTCTAAAACAAAAGAGATGCAGGGAAACCAAACACAAGAGGAATATATGCAAGGCATTTTCTATCACTGTGTGTGTGTGTGTCTATATCAGCAATACAGGCCAGGTTCTCTGTATAACTCTGTGTGTATGTGTATCAGTGTATTTGTGACACTTCAGAGAGCACAGACAGACAGGCTGCATATAGTTGCTGGTTCATCTGTCTGTTCTACATTTGTAGATGTCTGTTGCTTTAGCGAGAGAAAGAAGAGACTGGTTGCATACATACAGCATAACTGTCGATTAGTCTGCTTGAAGATATATTTGCACCCGAGTGAGTGTGTGTGTGTGTGTGTACTGGTTACTCATTCTATGTTATTCTGCCTGCAGATGTGGGCCACTTGAATCTCCTGTCTGAAAGCCTGCGGCACCCAGAGTTCTAGAATACTAACAAACCAGCCTCAACCAATCAGAAAACTCTCTTCACCACTCTAAACTCTGCTACAGCTGCGGCCTGTGTGTGTGTGTGTGTGTGTGTGTGTGTGTGTGTGTGTGTGTGTGTGTGTGTGTGTTAAGGGCCATATATTGCCACTGAATAAACTGTTCCTCTTCTACTTGCTTCAGGCATTCACCGACAGTGCAGTTCTCCAGACAGTATTCATCGCATTGAAGTGTAGTACAGGTGAGTGAGTCTGGGAGGAGAGGACGTGCCTATGAACTCCCAGTTGGAGACCCGGTCCTGTTTGACACTAAATGCTGCTTTATAACATGTGCCTCAAATTACCATGATTAGAGCCTCCATGACAAAAAAAAACATAAGCTGCTTAGTTTTTAAGTAGTTTCCTAATACATGCATAAAAAAAAAGTAAAAAAGAAAAGAAAAAAGATCGAGCTAAGCTTCAAAGTCACTTTGCTTGCACGTGCCCACCCACCTACCAACCCACACCCACCCAACCAACCCACACCCACCCAACCAACACCCCCCAAACACCCACACCCCCCCATCCACACACACAGTACAGGAAACACACACACACACACACACAAAGTCTGGTCTACACCACATCTCCAGCCTGTTTAATGGACCCGGAGTATCATCATCATTATGATCCCATCATGGCCTCTTCAACCTCTGCTACAGACAGGGATGTGTGTGTGTGTGTGTGTGTGTGTGTGTGTGTGTGTGTGTGTGTGTGTGTGTGTGTGTGTGTGTGTGTGTTACAAACAGGCAGAGCTGTGCCATTAAAGTAGCTGGCTTCACTTCCCTCACCCAGCGGAGGTCAGGGAGGGGTCGTAATTGCCAAGCAGCCATCTTTTCAACACAAAACTCATTGCACTCATCTTCACTTCAGAAAATGGGCTTTACCAGAAAGAAGAACATTGTGGGGGGGGGGGAATGGTGAGGCTTTCAGTACCCCCACTCTCTATGCAAGCGAAGAACATGTTCAAATTCCACTGTCAAATTAGTTTAGTCATTTCAAGTTATACGGCCACTGCCACCACACACAAACCCAAAAATGTTCTCCTTCTTTCCCTCACTCCCTCCTGGTAATGTAGGTGCACATTGAGGCGGTGGTAGAACTATCTGTTCCCTGACGTCCTAGACCCTCAAAGGCTCTGCAATTGTCCATTCTCTACCTGGCCTGCCCAAAGTTGCACTGTGCCTGCTGATGGTCTCAATCAGGTCAGTATTCAGGCAGGCGCCAGGCCTCGGGAAGGGAGCACTGATTACCACTTTCAGACACAGTCGGAAGTGTGTGTGTGTGTGTAAGAGAGAGAGAGAGCTGATAAGGTAAAAAACAGAGATGGCTCCTAGGTAGCACTAAACTCATGTCCACTGCCACCTGCTATTACAAAAATAAATAAATAAATAAAAAAAGAGGGAGAGAGAAAGAGGGAGTAAAGAGGGACGGAAGTGGAGAGAGAGAAAGAAAGCTACAGTTGGCTGCGTTGGACTGATCTGTCTCGGCTCCTGACAAACACACTCACAATTCAATTCACCAAAGGGTGCAGAGCGAGGGAGGGATCTAATCACCACTGTTATGGTAAACACTGTGTCTAGTTCTTGCAGACACGCCACAAGGAATCAACGCCACTGAATGGCCTTATTGAGTGAGAGAGAGAAACGCAGCACAGTGAAAGAGCAGGTCTACAGGTCTACAGGTCTAAAGGTAAAAGTCCTGCTGAAAACACAGTAATACTGGACTATCAAACCTTTTAAGGTGTCAAGAACACAAATGATATGCTGTGGCATGTAGTGAGACCTTATTTCTCCTCTTCTCTCTCTCTCTCTCTCTCTCTATCATGCCTTGCGGTGTGAGTGTAGAGATTAACATACCAATATCTGTGAGAGTCGGGGTGTCAGAGAGCAGAGCAGGGTCTAAAGACGGAGCGTTGATAAGTGTGATCATGGCTGAGCAGTGATGGGTGAAGAGTTCACTCGGCCTCTGCTCAATACAAGCCGCCAATCAGAGGAGCCCGCAGCTTTACGGCCTGGCCAATCAGACTCCCCCAGGCCTCAGCCGCACTGCCAGGAGTCTGGCCAATCAGAGTCCCCAGGCCTCAGCCGCGCTGCCAGGAGTGAATGATAACTATGTGGCAGACTGGAGGAAACCCATGAAAACACACTACCTACAGTAGGGCCCGAGAATCCATCAGGTAAGGCTGGGGGACGACATACATGTAGACACTGAGGAAGCAGAGACTGTTGTGTGTGTGTGTGTGTGGTCTCCGCTTACTCAGTGTCTACATAAGTATTTATCCAGCTTTAGCTGGACCTAGCCTAGTGTATCCTATCCTCAGACGCACACCCACACACAGATGAGTGTAATATATATCTATATATATCTATATCTATATATATCTATATCTATATCTATATAATCACCACAAGACATTCTGACCACTAGGAATCAAAGCCAATGTACAGTGAAAGAGCAGGCAAGACCCACAGGTAAAAGTGCTGCTGAAAATACAGTCATACAGACTGTCAAACCTTTTAAGGTGTCAAGAACAAAAATGATATGCTGTGGCAGGCAAAGACACCTTATTTCATTCCACCACCACCCCCCCCCCTCTCTCTCTGATTTTTATGACCACTGAAAGCCCATCTCCTGCAGAAGGAATAGATAGAGATATGGAGAGATAGACAGATGGAAAGAAAGAGGATGTGGAGGAATAATAATGTGAATATTTCAAGAGGTCAAATCCCTCATTGACATCTCTTTATCATCCAGCCGACCCGCAAAGCCATAAATGAGGCTGGAGCACGTTCTCTCTCTCTCTCTCTCTCTCTCGTGTTACAGCCCTCCATGGCTCAGTGCTAGAAAGAAAAGGACATCATTATCCAATCATTTTTCGACTCGATAGCGACAACGACGCAATGACTGTTATCGCGACAGAGCTCCTTTTACATTTCCCTACACACCCCGTTAGAATCTGATCAAGAGCAGACGAAAGCAGAGGAAGGACGTGAAGCAAGAGAGAGAGAGAGAGAGAGAGAGCACTTTCTTCTTCTTTTTTTTTTTTTTTTACACACAAAAAATGTGTGGAGCAGCTCTCGAGTGCAGTGAGCCAATAGGCCCAGTAACCATAGAAATAGAAGAGAGGGGTTGTAACCATCTGAGGAGTCAGAACAGCGGCGTAAGGAGAACTAAGATCGCCCCCCCGGGTGTCTCTGTCTGTCTGACGCTTGAAGAGGGGAGAAACACTACCGTCACAGAGGCAGGAAAACAAACCCCAAAACAAAACGCCGGCTAATTGCTGGAGCACACCTGCCGAGTATCAACAACAAACCTTACGGGGGGAAAAAAATGAGAATGAGTAAAGGGCCTAGAGAGAGAGAGAGAGAGAGAGAGAGAGAGAGAGAGAGAGAGAGAGAAAGAGAGAGAGAGAGAGAGAGAGAGAAGCAGGGAGGGAACACAGCGAGGGGTCTATGCCGGGGAACATAATGAAGGGAATGAAGGGAGGTGGAGAGAAAGGGAGGGAAAGAAAGGGAGAAGAAAAGGAAAGCACAGACAATGAGAATCTTCTGAAGCGAACCTGTGAGCTGCTACCTTCCCCAGGGTAGATGGAGGTTGTTAATGAGGTGTTGGAATAGAAGGTTGTCACTCTATCATCACATGCGTGCGAACACACACACGTGCGAACACACACATACACACACACACACAAAATCGTGTTCTCTTGCAAATACACTAACAGCTCTGTGAATCATGTTCCTACCTACTCTACTTGTGGAGTGTCACATCGCCTCACAGATAGCTAGCTGGCTCTTAGATTTGATGAAGGCAGAATCCACTCAGCTGCGCCAGTGTTTACCGTAATGAAATGTTCTGAGCAGGAATACAGGAGCTGGGATATTAAAAAGACAAGATGCTGCTATCGGTGTCGGAAAAACTGGAGGTAATAAACTGTTATCACATTCATAGAGAGAGAGAGGAGGTGTGTGTGTGGGGGGTGGGGAGGGGGGAGAAAAATGGTGAGTACAGGATGCGACACCTCTCTCTCTCTCTCTCTCCACCAGATGTTCTCTCTCCTCCCTCTCCATCCCTCCTCATCCTTCTGTGTTTGACCAAGACACCTTTCTCTCTCTATCTCCCAGTGGTTTTTTCCTCCCTAATCATCCCTCTATCCATGTGTGTGTGTGTGTGTGTGTGTGTGTGTGTGTGGCCATGTCGTGACACCTCTCTCTCTCTGCCAGGTGGTTTTCCTCTCCTCCCTGTCCGTCCCCCTCTCCCTGTGTGTGTGTGGCCCGGCTGTGACGGCTCCAGTGGAGCGGAGAGTAACGCGAGGCGACAGCTCCGCCCCTACGCTCGCCACTTCCTCTTGGGGTTGCCCACGGCGATGTGACCACACAGAACATGACTTTGCCTCCCCTGACCCCACCCCCCCCTCTTCCTCATCTGCAATCATCCCCCTGTTCCTGTTTCCGTCAGCTCACATTAGACATGGTGGCCAAGCTCTGTGTATGAGTGTGTGTGTTGTCTTAATGCTGAAATTAGCACTGAGGTGACGCAGAGGGAGGAGAGTAACACGTGTCCCTGTGTGTTTTCTGGAGTGTACCAGGCCAGAGAACATGTCTCCTAACATGACTAAGATACTGTAGGGTGATGCATCTGTGTGGGGTGTGACTTCACTGTGCCCTATGGTGGTACACACACACACACACACACACACACACACACACACACACACAGAAGTCCTCCCCCTCCGGGACCAATCCCCAGGCTGCTTGCAGAGCAGAGCAAGGTGGGAATCGGAGGGCAGTAAAACTGGAGGTAAAACGCCCCAGTAGTTCTGACAGGAATAGTAAATCTCTGTCTAGGCAGGAGGAGGAGGGTGTATCACTGGGCTATCTTCACCTGGTCATCTCTCTCTCTCTCTATCTATTACACACACACACACACACACACACACTTACTTTCTCTGTCTGTGCCATATATTGACATATTGGCACACACAACCTGACACCTGTGTCCACATCAACATGGATGACCTTGGAGGTCCTTCAGGAGCAAACCTATCCTGCTCTATGCACACAGAACATGCAGCCTGCCCCTCAAAATCAATACCTCCTCTCCTACAACGGCTGAGCCAGGTGACTATTGACTTCTGCATTATCAATGTATTGAGCGACACTGAGCCTCAACAAACAATTAGAACCAGGTAGTGAACTGTACTGGGAGGGAGGAACTGCACAGGGTCATGAAAATGTACAGGGTCATGGATAAAATACAACAGTGTGTGTGTATGTGTGTGTGTATGTGTGTGAGAATGCGCGCATGCATGTGGGCTTGCCAATGCACGAGTGTGTGTGTGTGTGCCAATGCTTATGTGCGTGTGTGTGTGTGTGTGTGTGTGTGTGGTTCTAGGCCCTTCGCATAGCCACCTCAGACATTCAGCCAGATTTCAATGCCCTTGTTCAAGCCCAGAACAGACTGGATTATTCTCACTGAAGAGGTAAAATGAGGTGGAAAACATTACAAGTTATTGTTTGTTGTATTGCTGTATTTCTATAAACTTGTTAAGTTGTTTGTTGTTTTTCATTGTTTGTGGAGATTAACAAGTTAAAAATAAATTGCACTGATTCAATAATTGTTTTTGTTTTCTTATTTGACCTATACACCACAATTTCACATTGCCTAATATAAATATTTACAGAATAGTTTTATTCTTCCGATTATCAGTACCAGCTATTCAAAATATATAATTTAGTGCATTTTACAATGGAAGAAAGTTGAGCAGAATTAAGTTCAAGTTATCGTTGGTGTGGCCCTCTGACACAATTCAGGTTTCTCATGTGGCCCCTTGTAAAAATTAATTGCCCACCCCTGTTCTAGGGACTAGTCTCATTTGAATGGGAGGTGATTCATCAGTCGGCAGCATCGCCCTCGGTGAGTTACAGAACTTCAGTTGACACCAACAGAAAACCAAAACAGCAGCTTTATTCACGCGGCGCAGAGCCAAAATCACACAGGGAGACTGGAGGATGAGAGAGAGAGAGAGAGAGAGAGAGAGAGAGAGAGAGAGAGAGAGAGAACATGCTTCAAGGAAAACACTCAGTTAAAGGAACCACTCCACCAGGAATGCATGACTGTAGTGAGGGAGGAAAATAGGTTGTCATGGAAAGTAATGATGACGATATGTCGTGGACTTCCATGGTTGCGTGCTTTGTTATATACATCATGTTATACAACGTGTTTTGCTGATGTGTTTGTGTGTGTGTGTGTGTGTGTGTGTGTGTGTGTGTGTGTGTGTCACAGCTCTTACCCCTGCTGGCTCTGTCCACGTGCTGCAGGTCGTCAGAGAACTTGAGCACGTCAGGAAACTCCTCCTCACACACCTGGGCCAGGAAGTGCAGCAGAGTGGACAACTGGTCAGCTGACTTGGTGTCCTTCAGCTGCAGGGGAACACACAGACACACACTCATAGGTTTCACACGCAATCCAGTTAAGAGTTTTCCTCATCAGAACTTACACTGGGCGGAATGCTTATAGTTCAATCCAATAGGTTGATGGACACCAGCTACTGCATTTCAGAAGGACTGTATGGACACACGTCAGAGACATGCACTTAGAATAATAGTCACTCCATCAGGATATGCACACACGCACACGCACATACACCCCCCACCTGGTTTGACAACATTATTAGTACAGGTCCAATGACATGAGGTCCTCTGTGGCTCAGTTGGTAGAGCATGGCGCTAACAACGCTTAGGTTGTGGGTTTGATTCCCGCTGGGACCATATATACTGAAATGTACGCACTCACTGCAATGTAAATCGCTTTGGATAAAAGCGTCAGCTAAATGGCGTATATTACATGATTAACTAATGTTTATCAACAGGACCATTTCCAACAACTTCCAGTGCAAGACCAGTGTGGCAACGAAAAAATAAATAAATAACACGTTTTAAAAATACCCTCCATGACGTCGCGTTGACATGATATGATTAATTAGGCTAATCACAGCTCCCCGTAACGAGAAGACGATTTGTCATTACGAAGTCAGATAGAAACTTCGGAATCTTTCAAAAACCATTGAATATCCCTTTCCAATAACATATTCAAAACCGTGTCTGCTGCTCATGCCTGGGGGAGTCAATGTGTTGTTTGTTTGGGAGACGGGGGAGGTTTAAAAGGCGTCGGAGCTGAGTGCCGTGCGATGGCGGAGGAGAAGGGCTGCCTACTGAAGAGAGACATCACACCCTGCCGTCCCTTTGTGTGTGACAAGTTAATTTGATGGCACACTCTGAAATTGCGGCCGAATTGAAAAAGCAAGATGTTTTCATTGTCAATTATGATAACCATCCTGCTGCAGGCCTTTGTGTGAGTGCTCGCTACATTGAAAAGGAGGGAAATCAGGAGCAGAATGCGTTTGATTAGAGGAGATAATACAAACATTATTAAACACAGCAGGACCAGTGTGTATGGGACTGCTTTCTCCCACCGATCACCAGGAGAGATACACCACAGGGGACAGGAGAGAGAAATAGAGACAAAGAGAGATGGATAGATAGAGAGAGATGGAAACTGAAACAGATTGTGAGGGGAACATTTAAGAAAAATAAATGTTTGTCCTTTCATGTCCTTAACAACAGCAAGTCCTTTGCTTTCATGGTTAATGTGTGTTTTTCCCCAATCTGATAAAGGAAACTAGACTTTCAAATGTTGTAAATAAAAGCAGTACTTGGATGTGACTTGTGTACTTACACTATATGAGAGGCAGTGAATGAAGTGACAGTGAATAAGGAGGGAGCGTTACAGATAATCAAGCGTTTGAAAGTCCCATCAGACTCTGCAAATACAGTATACTAATAGATCTTCAACAGATCCACTTGTCTGAGAGCGCTCTAAGGGAGGCGGAGGTGTGAGCAATCCCTGGCAGATAATACCCTTGAACATAAGAGGATCTAAAACACACACACACACACACACACACACACACACAACAGAATGAGAGAGAGAGAGAGAGAGAGAGAGTACAAAAAGAGAGAGAAGATCACAGAGAGGACGGTAAGGTAAGCATTGCATCAGAAACGCACACAGACACACACACACACACACACACACACACACACACACACAATGTGGTATGTGTGACAGGTTAAACTCACCCCAAAGAAATCAACAAATAACATGATGACAGGCATCGCCTGAGGCAAGCAACATGAAACACCATGTTTATATGTCTGTTCCTTTTGTCCCCCTATACCACCCAAAGGAGCTCTGCACACCACTTCACACCAAAGACCTTCCTCTGTGTGTGTGTGTGTGTGTGTGTGTGTGAGAGAGAGAGAGAGAGAGAGAGAGAGAGAGAGAGAGGAGAGACAGCCCATGAATAAAAATATGACAAAAAAACAGTAGAAAGAAGACTGGCTGCTGTGTATGTATGAAGCATATTGGGAGAAGATCCCAACTACATGAAACCAACTGGTGTTTTTTCTCTGTGGGGAGTCTGGAACATGCTTTCAATCAGAGCAGAGGTCCAAATCAGAACATGTTGATTTTGAAAAGATTCAAAATATCAAAGAGCAAGATGGAGCCCAGGCCAGGAAACCTGATTAGAAATAAACTGTCTGTGTGTGTGTGTGTGTGTGTGTGTGTGTGTGTGTCTCTGTACGGCTGCAGAAGTGAACACCGGTCTAACGAGGCAGAGAGTCTGTGATAAATGGATAGTGTGTACGTTGCTGTGGTAACTGGAGTTAGTCTGCTCATACCTTCTCACACACACACACGCACGCCTCTCTCTGAAACGCCTCTCTCAATGGGAAAACTAGCACAGAATCAACTGTCCCACAAGGCAAACCAGAAGAGCAAAACCAGCTCCATCACAATTAGTTATACATGCACTCAGAGACAATTTCTACTCATTCTGCGCTAAATCATGTTGCAAAAAAGTCCCAGCTTACTAGCAAACCCAAATATGTCTCAACTCTGACAAATGTGTAAGAAAGAAGAAAAAAGAAAGAAAGAAAGAAAATCCAGGTTGAAATCAGCTGGATGACTGTCTACTCCACCAGAGCGGCTTACGCTCAACACAACTACTAACTAGACACGGTTCGCCGGGAGTTAGAACAGCACAGCCACACGGCCAACATTTATCTGGATTTACAGTGCGTTTGGTCGCCAAACTAGTTCCCTTTCTTTGTGCTGGGAAGGGGCTCGTTAGTGATATAGTGATATAGAAAGCTACCTTGTTCCATAGCCAGCGTAGCAACAAAGCATGTGTGTGTGTGTGTGTGAGCACGCTTTGATATTTATCTGTTCTGAAGTTTGGCCAATTGCATATATATATATATATATATATATATCCAACAATGAAGTTGATGGCTTTACACATTTGTTTACGTTTTTAGTGAGTGAATGGCAACAGAGAAGTGATTCACAAAGTTGTAGGATTCAGGCTATTTTCCTCTCTATTCTGATGCGTGGGAGTGCTGCTGTTAATGGCTCTCCTTCATTGAAGCTTTTCCAACCGACGTCGATATTGCATCGAAATAATTCAGCTGATATCGATATGGACTTTCCATATCGGTGCCCATCACTGGTTGAAGAGCTACCCCTGGCTCCCCCGGTGCTGAGGGCAGTGGTCTGGCCCAGACGCTCATGCTGTGCATAAGTACTTTTAGTGCCAGTGCTCTGAGGTGTCATCTGAGCTCAATAAGTCATTATTCACTGCCACCCTCCCTCCCCTCCCCTCCCCTCTCTCTGGACACAGATAGGAGAGAGTTCTGGATGACTCCTTCTCTTTGTCTATGTATGTATGTATGTATGTATGTATGTATCTATCCATCTCTCTCTCCCTCCCTCCCTCCCTCCCCCTGTCTAGGATGAGTAGCAGGATACCCGAGGCCAAACAAACAATGCACTCCAAACAGTATCATTTAATTAAATGATGATAAAGTTTGGAACAAAAAGTGCGTCTCACTGCTCAGTCCTGAGGCCTGCAGGTGGTTCTCCCCACCAATAGAACCATACTGTTCATGACTCCACTGTACCTCCCGCCTCCACCCAACTCCATCTCCATCTGCCTCCGCCTTACTGGAGGTGAGGGACGCCTTCCTCAACCATGGTGTGTTAGGCCCAGTTATCTCCGATGGACAGATGGTGGGGAATAAAGTGTTTTTTTTTCCCCCCTCTGCTCTGCTCTGATAGATGCCAGCAGATAGGCCTCGCCCTGCCTGGGAGTCTGATAGTGTTAAATCAAATGAAATCGTTTTCAAACAAATGCGTCTCATGGCAGGAGGCACTCGAGATCAGTGCTCTGATAGGCGCCTCCGCCACGCGCCAAGGTGACATCAAAGCTTGAGACAAATGAGAGAAAACACACACACGCATGTGCTCACACACACACACACACATGCATGCATGCGTGCATGCATGCACTCACTCTCACACACGGACGCACGCACGCACGCACGCTCGCGCACGCATACACTTATCAACCCATCCTTGATGTGGGACAGTCGTTCCTCTGCCTTGAAGGACGAGTGATCATGTATCATTTTACTGGTAATCTCCACAGCAGAGTCTGATAAGACAATGCATTATAACAACACGTTCCCTTCCGCTTGGTGTGGACGTGAGATCTGACTACAGGCCATTAGTCATCCTCCAGCTCTGATAAATGGCGGTGTAAACTGTATGTAAATAGAAATTCCGCCAGGGGGAACGGGGGACTTTCAGACAAGTTAATTGGGTAGACGGTTGACGGTTCAAGGTGGATTAAATATTCTCAATGAAGATCACAAACAAACAACTGTAAAATGGGATATTAGGGTGCGTGGGACTGGTATGTTGGAGCCTTTTCGATCGTACACGAGTGTGGGAGTGTCTGGTGCATGTCTGTGTGTGCGTCTGTGTGTGTGTGTGTGTGTGTGTGTGTACCTTGCAGAGGGAGCTGAGGTCGAAGCCATAGGACTGGGCGTTGCGGGAGCCAGCATTCATGTAGTTGCCCATCAGGAGGACCAGCTCCAGGAGGCGGCTGAAGGCCCTGCTCTTCCTGACCTCGTCACACGCCGCGCTCACCGCCATGATGTCTGGCCTGATGTTGTTCACCTGCTCCTCAAACTGGAGCTTGAACAGGATGGAGTTGAGCCTGGGATGCAGCCTCTTCACGCTGCTCATCTGAGGGACGGAGAGGAGGAGGAGGAGAGGAGAGGAGAGGAGAGGAGAGGAGAGGAGAGGGTGGAGATAAGAAGAGGCAGACATGAATGAAGGAGCAAGGGGGGGCGAGGGAGTGGAGGAGTGGAGAACAGAAAGAAGGAGTGGAAGAAAGCAAGAAAAATAAAAAGGTTAGTTGGAACAGGACCAGAACACAGAGACTCCTCCCCACACATTCACAGCCCAGGCATTTATTTATTTACTTTAGACAAGTACTAGTAACAGTAACTAACATTCATAACCAGATTGTACTTCACATCCAGCTGAAGCGAGTCATCACAGCACACATTACTTATCAACCCCCCACTTAAAGCACTTTGAGACTTTTTGCAGTTTGCCCAATCCTTTTGAGTCGAGCAGTTAAAACCCATTTACATAACTACCTTTTGTTGCTAGGCAATAGTAATGGATGTTAGCAATGATCTGATTTGGGATTCAGGCGAGTTAATTGGCGAGGCAGCGAATGGGCGGAATATACAATAGACCGTGTTGGATTACTCCTCTCACACAATTACAGTCAATTGGGAGATATTGCATTGGATACAGCCAGGGCTGATCTGTAGTATTGGTGTGTGTGTGTGTGTGTGTGTGTTGTAATGTGCTCCTGTTAAGGCAGATGAGGGCAGGCACTGTGATATGATGTCCCCACTAAGGGTTTAATTGTGGCTTTGTAGAATTATCAAAGGCACGTTTGTGTGTCTTGCTCTGACAGTGGGCAGAGAGCACAACAGCGCCAGATGATTCCCCCCCCCTGTGTGTGTACGTTTGCGTGTGTGTGTGTGTGTGTGTGTGTGTGTGTGTGTGCTGACAGGAGGTTGGGGCAGCCGCCAGGGGGGCAGGAGGCCTCATCTATCTGCATCACAACAGATTGGCCAACAACACCACATCTAAAGAGGTAAAGTAACACAATAAGGAGAGAGATTAATCTCACACCGGCTATTTTCAGCTATGAGACAGAGCAGTTATTGTTTCAGTAAGATTAGTTACTGTGTGGTTGAAGATAATGAATACAAATGGACAAAACACACTAAGCGACCGGTAAAAAATAAACCATAATAATAATAATTAATCTTATCATTTGAAAGATGAAAAATAAGAGGTACAAATTGTTCACCCCCTGATGCTAAAATATAATGCCGTCCTCTTGCATGTGGAGGTAGAGACATTTGTGCATATTTAAATACTCAACAAAGACAAACAATCAACATACAGTACAACTCTTCAACCCCCTACGGTGAGGAGGTTTTTTCAGTTTATTCAGGTATTTAATAGTGTTTGACTACTTTCTCTCAAACCTGAACATCCCTACAGTACTGCACAGCTAAAGAGTATCATTAAAACCATGGCAGGAACAAAGACTGTCAAAATCAATGAACACAACAGGGAACAAAAGATTTGTTCATTATCTTCCAAAAATAAATAGAAAGAAGTAGAACAGCAGATGGAGGAGGAAATGGGAAGAACTCAAACAGAGGGAGGACTAAACTAAAAAAATGAGCCAGTGAGCTAACTGTCTAATTTATGTGTGTCAATACTCTGCCATGTTGCAGCTAGCGAGCGCCACCACGGTGCGTCAACCTCCGTCTAATCCTTGATGAAACAGGCTGGGATTCAGAGAGCCCCGAGTCATAAATGTTTGACAAGGATGAGCTCGAGAGTGGAGACAGAGGGAAAAGGATGTTCATGCACGAAATTATTTATCCCTCATCCTTTCCGACCAAGCGGGCTAGAAGTTTGTCAACCACTTCGACCGACTTCACCTGTAGTCACGGGCAACGCCGTCACTCATGTGGCGTATGAAGGACAGATGACGTGCGCACACGCACACACACACAGTAGGAGGTTTTAGGTCAATGCTATTTTCAAGCATGGACGAAATGCTACAGTAAGTAGTCTCTAGTAGCACTATGAAATATTACAACCTGAGACAGCAGACAAGGTTTTTTACCTTGTGTTTAACAAGTTTATCAAACTTGTCTCTCTCTCTCTGCATCTGATGTACAGTATGACTCAAACAATCAATCTGGGAAAGCACAAGAGTGTGTGTGTGTGTGTGTGTGTGTGTGTGTGTGTGTGTGTGTGTGTGTGTGTGCGCGCGCGTTGGGGAAACGGATCAGGCTAACATGACAGCCCCTCGAATCAGGCCCCTCTCCTCGAGCTCCTCTCAAAATGCAAAACAGAACACTGCAGCTCAACATAACCGAAAAACAAAGCTGGAGACAGCTGAAACTAAAATACAAACCATAATACAGACCACAAAAAGCCGACACCATGAAATGAAACCTAAATGACTAACAAACTTTTTCCTCCTCCCCTGAGCGTGCAGTTATATAAATATAAACATCAATTGAGGCCATGGAAGCTGTTTTGACTGCGTCTCACCAAACCCAAGAAAGAAATCTGTCTGTCTGCTGTCACGCATACGATTTACCACTGAGCCAGGTTGGAGTTAGAGTGTCATCATTCAGAGACACAACACACAGACCCCCCCCCCCCCCCCCCCCCCCTACACACACACACCAAATCAGCCATACCTTTCTCTGTATGTTCCCACATGGTTTTAACCGTGTATATGCTGATCGAATGTCCCTCTAGGATCCCCCCCCCCCCCCCCCCGTTCTTAGTTCCAACAGAAACAAAAGAGTTGGGGTGCAACCTGGGTGTGACAGCTCCCGTAAGCGAGGGGAGACACTGACACAGAAAGCCTGCACAATCACACGCTAACGATTCCCTTTGAACCTGCCAGTTTAAAACACATGCAGCAGCGCAGCCCTCTGTGAGCCCACGCACGCACCCATACATAAAGCAGCGCACCAACACACAACATTATGTAAGCTTGGCTACCGTGGCTTCCTCACTTCTCCCTGCTGAGACACACAACACAGGAGTGTCAGGAGGGGTGAGACTCTCTCTTTCATCTCTCATTCCACCCTGTTCTCTTCCTCCCTCTCTCTATTAAGGCCTACCCAACTTTAGATTAGATTCAACTTTATTGTCATTGTGCAGAGTACAAGTACAGAGACAACGAAATGCAGTTAGCGTCTAACCAGAAGTGCAAAATAGCAGAAAGTGCAGTGGACAGTATTTACAGGTAGTGCAATATATGATCAGTAGTAGTGCAGTGTAATATAGAATAATATAAGCAGTATAATATAGCAGTGCAGTATAGCAGTATGTGAGTAACAGTAGCATTATAGTAGAATAAATAGTTACAGTATGAGCAGTGTAGCAGCATATGAGCTGTATGGGTAATGCAGTCTAGCAGTATATATGTATTAACAGTAACATGAGGTAGATGCCGAATAAATATAAATATGGAATGCCGTATAAACAGTATAAACAAGTATGTACAGTATGTGCAGTAGTATTAAAGAAAATATAGGATGTGTGCATTATGTGCATTATGAACAGTATGAACAGGTATGTACAGAAGAGCAGTGGTAATGAGTAAGAGAAGGGGAGGGGAGTATAGTGCAATAGTGCAATTGTCCGGGGGGGGGGGGTGGGGGTTGCGGGGGTAGTAGTTTGTCAGGTAGGTGTAGTGTTCGAGTTCAGCAGGGTGACAGCCGCAGGGAAGAAGCTGCCTCTGAACCTACTGGTTCGGGTGCGGAGAGACCTGTAGCGCCTCCCGGAGGGGAGTGGGGTGAAAAGTCTATGGTTGGGGTGAGAGATGTCCTTGACGATGCTGCGTGCCTTACGCAGGCATCGTTTGCCCTGGACAGCCTCGATGGAGGGGAGTGAGGAACCGGTGATGCGTTGGGCAGTTTTCACCACCCTCTGCAGTGCCTTCCGGTCCGATGCCGAGCAGTTGCCATACCATACTGTGACACAGTAGGTAAGGATACTCTCGATGGTGCAGCGGTAGAAGTTCACCAGGATCTGAGGAGGTAGATGTACCTTCTTTAGTCTCCTCAGGAAGAAGAGACGCTGGTGAGCCTTCTTTATCAGGGTGGAGGTGTTGAGGGTCCAGGAGAGGTCCTCAGAGATGTGGACACCCAGAAACTTGAAGCTGGTGACTCGCTCCACCTCAGTCCCGTTGATGAGGATGGGGGTGTGTGCGCCAGCTTTAGACTTCCTGAAGTCCACAATGAGTTCTTTGGTCTTCTTGGTGTTGAGAGCCAGGTTATTGTCGTTGCACCACACTGTTAGGTGCTGGACCTCCTCCCTGTAGGCCGACTCATCGTTGTTGCTGATGAGACCGATCACCGTTGTGTCGTCTGCAAACTTAACAATGGTGTTTGAGCCATGTACAGGTGTGCAGTCGTAGGTGAAGAGGGAGTAAAGGAGGGGGCTCAGCACACAGCCTTGTGGAACGCCGGTGTTCAGGGTGAGGGTTGAGGAGGTGTGGTTGTGAAGCCTAACAGACTGCGGCCTGTTGGTCAAGAAGTCTAGAATCCAGTTGCAGAGGGAGGGGTTGATGCCCAGTTGCCTGAGTTTGGAGATCAGTTTGGAGGGGATGATGGTGTTGAATGCTGAGCTGAAGTCAATAAACAGCATTCTCACATAAGAGTTAGTCTTGTCGAGGTGGGACAGGGCGGAGTGAAGTGCCGTTGAAATGGCATCCTCTGTACTCCTGTTCTGCCGGTAGGCGAATTGAAAGGGGTCCAGTGTGGGTGGTAGGCAGGTCTTGAGTTGAGCTAAGACCAGCCTCTCGAAGCACTTCATGATGATGGGCGTGAGTGCCACTGGTCGGAAGTCATTTAGGCTCGTTGCAGTGGAGTGTTTTGGCACCGGCACGATGGAGGTGGTTTTGAAGCACGCGGGGACAGCTGCTTGGGCTAGGGACAGGTTGAATATGTCAGTCCAAACCTTAGTCAGCTGCACAGCGCAGGCCCTGAGGACGCGTCCGGGGATCCCATCAGGACCAGCAGCCTTGCGTGCGTTAGTCCTGCTCAGTGCCGCGCACACGTCGGTGGGGGATAGAGTGAGGGGCTGGTGATCCGCAGGGAGCACAGCCTTGGTGGCCACCTCCTTGTTGTCCCTGTCAAAGCGGCCGTAGAAGTGGTTCAGCTCATCAGGGAGGGAGGCGTCAACGGAGAGGGGTGAGGTGTTAGATGGTTTGTAGTCAGTGATGGCCTGGATGCCCTGCCACATGCGTCGGGGGTCAGAGTTGTTTCTGAAGTGATCCTCTATCCTCAGCTTGTGGTTGTGCTTGGCCTTTTTGATGCCCCTCTGCAGATTAGCCCTGGATGAGCTGTAGGCCCGAGCATCCCCTGATCTGAAGGCAATGTCGCGTGCCTTCAGCAGGAGTCGGACCTCACTGTTCATCCATGGCTTCTGATTAGGGAAAGTGGTGATCCGCTTGAGTGTGGTGACACTGCTGATGTTGGAATTGATGTAGTCCAAAACAGATGAGGCATATGAATTAATGTCCGTGTGGGAGTCATGGGTGGCCTGAGTGGCAAACACACCCCAGTCAGTGTTTCCAAAACGCTGCTGGAGCGCTGAGTCAGCTCCCTCTGGCCAGACCTTGACTGTCCTCACTGTAGGTTTCACTCGTTTGATGAGTGCTGAGTACTTGGGCAGTAGGAACAATGAGAGGTGGTCTGATTGACCTAGGTGGGGGAGGGGAACGGCTTTGTACGCATCAGCCATGCTGGTGTATACTTGGTCCAATGTCCTGTCTCCTCTGGTGGGGCAAGAGACATTTCGGTGGAATTTGGGCAGTACAGTCTTTAAGTTGGAGTGATTGAAGTCACCCGCGACAATGAAGGCTGCCTCGGGATGCAGAGTCTGTTGTTTGCTAATGGCAGCATACAGTTCTTTCATAGCAATCTTAGCATTAGCATCAGGGGGGATATAGGCTGCCGTGATAACAGTAGACGTGAACTCTCTGGGCAGATAGAAAGGTCTACACTTAACCATGAGAAACTCCAGGTTAGCTGAGCAGTGACTCTCGGTGATGGTAGTGTCCGTGCACCACGTCTTGTTTACATAAATGCACAAACCTCCACCTCTGGTCTTACCGGAGTCGCCTGCTGTTCTGTCTGCTCGGAGAACGCAGCGCCCTGCTAGCTCGATAGCGTTGTCGGGAACCTCGCTGTTGAGCCAGGTTTCAGTGAAAACCATGATGTTACAGTCCATAATCCATTTGTGGGTGGTGATCCGCAGCCGCAGTTCATCCATCTTGTTTGCCAGGGAACGAACATTTGCAAGGAAAAGGCTAGGTAAAGAGAGTCGGTGTGGAGTTAGCTTTAGCCTAGCTCTCAGCCCACCTCGGCTCCCTCGCCTGTGTTTTCGTTTCCGAGCCGGTCTGGGGCCTCTTCCGGTCGGTGTAGCGGAGTTAGCTGGACCCGCTGTTTTGCTAATCTCGGGTATATCGTCGATAAAGATGACTGGAGTGCCGGAACCGATGTCCAGAAGTTCTTGTCGGCTGTACGATATGAACGCTAAACTGTTTTTAGCGAGAATACTTAAGATAAACAAGCAAATAACTACTAGTTCGCAAACTCTGGAGAGACACTGAGCGTCGCGATGCATGCGCGCCGCCATCTTGGTCAACTCTATCGATCTTCCACATATCTATCTGTCTGTCTGTCTGTCTGCCTGTCTCTCTCTCTCTACGTCTCTCATTCTCTCTCCAAGATTGGTTAGTCATCTAACAAACAACACTGCCGGTTCAAAAGCTCAACATAACCCCTCCCTCCTCCATGCAGCCTTCCCGCCCCTCCCTCCTCCATGCAGCCTTCCCGCCCCTCCCTCCTCCATGCAGCCTTCCCGCCCCTCCCTCCTCCATGCAGCCTTCCCGCCCCTCCCTCCTCCATGCAGCCTTCCCGCCCCTCCCTCCTCCATGCAGCCTTCCCGCCCCTCCCTCCTCCATGCAGCCTTCCCCTCCCTCCCTCCTCCATGCAGCCTTCCCCTCCCTCCCTCCTCCATGCAGCCTTCCCACCCCTCCCTCCCTCCTCCATGCAGCCTTCCCGCCCCTCCCTCCTCCATGCAGCCTTCCCCTCCCTCCCTCCTCCATGCAGCCTTCCCTCCCTCCCTCCTCCATGCAGCCTTCCCCTCCCTCCCTCCTCCATGCAGCCTTCCCGCCCCTCCCTCCTCCATGCAGCCTTCCCGCCCCTCCCTCCTCCATGCAGCCTTCCCGCCCCTCCCTCCTCCATGCAGCCTTCCCCTCCCTCCTCATTAGCAGTCCGTCTGTCCCGCCGGCGCCACAGTGAATCAGGACCCAAGGTCGGCAATGACCCGGCCGGCGAGAGCGCCGCTGCGTCTGTCTTCGGGCTACAGCCCATTGGTTATTTATTCCATCATGGCCGCCGCCCGACGCCAGGCGAGCGAGGCAAGGCTACCCCGCAAATCACCGCTTCGACGCAGGACGCTCTGACACCTAATATTTAGGACGCGGCGGACGAGGAAAGGTGCGCTGCTCTGCATTCTGAGAGAGAGGCCCGGTGTGTACCGCTGATTACTGCTGCCATCAAACAGGCCCCAGAGAGGACATCATGGCGCTGTTAGCTGCAGATGGACAGGTAACACCGGGCCTCGGCTCGCTCGGTACGCCGGCTGCCTGATAAGAGGCTGTTAGACCGTCCATCAAAACAGTGATCAAGATGGCCGTTGGGATTACAATAGAGAGGACGAAACACATACTGCTTCTTGTACCTTAATGGGACATTGTGTGAGTACATTCATGCCCCTGTGTGTGTGTGTGTGTGCGCGTGTGTGTGTGTGTGTGTGTTCTATTGAAAGTGTCATTGTGTGTTTTAAGGCAGCAAAGGGGATTGGGCGTTTTGGAGGGATGTTTAACAGCCGTCACGCATTTGTATGAATAAATCTCCTCTGGAAGAGTCCTTAAGAAAGCGTTTGAGACATAATTGGGTTACGGCGTCGCACTTTAATGTGAGGAAATTATCAGCCCGGTCCACGGGTGTCCTTTCTTTTCTTTTAAGCCTCAGAGAGAAAGAGGGAGGGATGGAGGGATGGAGGGATTGTGTGCATGTTAATTACCCTTCCTTGCTTTAGTTGTGTTTTAGGAAGGAGGGATCACCAGGGTATTGACAAGAATACGCCAGAGCTCATCAGTGTGTGACAACCATGATCTGCTTAGCGAAACTCTATTTGGGCTATCAGACCACACACACACACACACACACACACAGAGACACACACACACAGAGACACACACACAGAGACACACACACACACACACAGAGACACACACACACACACACACACACACACACACACACACACACACACAGCCTGCTGAGGGGGAGGGAGGGGGGAAAGTTGGTGCTTATTTCATTAACGTACTGTTATTATTTCCACAGTAATACTAAGGGGAATCATGGTGGAGCAGCATTACAATGCCTGTTAGCTGTTCTCCTGCCTTAAGCTGCTGAGAGGATTAGCATACTAGCATCATTAACGTGACACACCTTTGTGCTACACGTTTATGACATGTATTGTATATTGAGCAGGCTTACCATGGGAATAGATTGTCATCTATATATATATATATATATATATATATATATATATATATATATATATATATATATATGCCATTTAGATGACGCTCTTATCCAAATCGTTTTACATTGCAGTGAGTGTATACATTTCAGTATATATGGTCCCAGCAGGAATCAAACCCACAACAGAGGACCTCACCTACATACAGTAGGCCCAGGGAGGGAAGACAGGTGAAGCAGCAGTGAGATCGGAAGGCAATGCGCCTGTGCGTGTGCGTGCGTGCGAGTGTGTGCGTACTCACCACCACCCCAAACTGTTCTGGTTCTGACAGGCTGTTGTAGTCGCTCTCATACTTGACCAAGGCATTGAGCTGCTCCTGCTCAGGTAGGTGCTTCACCAAGTTCTGTAGGGATAGAGGGAGAGGGAGAGAGAGAGAGAGAGAGAGAGAGAGAGAGAGAGAGAGAGAGAAAGAATGTGTTTAATTAGATGTTCTGCTCAGTCAAATTGCTTGCTCTAAAAGACTACATAACACTCATGAGTTGCTCAAGCGTAATTACCACTAATTCAACCCAACCCGACAGTTCCATTCACTGCACAAAACTTATAGTTTTAACTGTGAAAAGATGTTAACAACCTCATTGAAGATAACTGACGTCAAATCAGCAAACTATTCTATTGTGTATTGTACTCAGGTTAACCTCCCACCTATTACCATACAATTATCTTTCATTATGTTTCAAACGGTTCTTTCCAATCTAAACTGGAGCACAGTACTCATTGTGTGTGTGTGCGCCTGTGTAAGTGTGTCTGTGTATGTGTATGTGTGCCTGTGTATGTGTGCGTGTGCGTGTGTGTGTGTGTGTGTGTCACGCTCCAGCGTCTCGCGTTAATGAGCCAGGACAGGGGGAGACCAAGGTCATGGCGGGGAGCAGCCTAGCACGCTCGCTACGAGACCAAGAGACCAGAAAGGCCAAGGAGATGAGGAGGAGGAGGGAACAGAGGATGAGATGAGGGGATGACAGGGCGCTCTACTCCTCCAGAAACACCAGCCTCTCATCTGCTCTGTCTGAGCTCTGCTGTCAGAGAGGGAGGGAGGGAGAGAGGAGAGGACAGTTCTGTGTCGATGTGAGGTACACATGTTATTTTTATCCCATTGTGGTAAAGGACAGAGGTCTGTGCTGGGTTACCTTTACAGAGAGAATGAAGGAACATTTTCTGAGGAAAACATGTTTGTGCTATCCTGCCTCAGCTGTAGGAATGGTGGTAGTAGCAGCGACTGTGGTTGGAGAAGCTATAGTAGATAGACCCAATGTTGATAGACCATGACGTCAGGTGGCGAAAAGGACAGTGGGCAGAGGGGAGGTGTTAGGGGTAGTGGAGAATAAGTGGGGGGGGGGTCATTGTGAAACGAGAGGTACCTGGATCATGGGTTCAGTAAGCTGCTCCTCATCCACCTCCACAATCATCCGGCTGATCTCCTGGTAAGGCATACGAAACGATCCCAGAAAGATGGCTGGGAGGGGGAGAGAGAGAGAGAGAGAATACTGAAGAGCATGACAAATACTCCTGTAGTCTATTCAGAGAAACATCCTCAATTCTCTCCAGTGAGTGTGAAATGTAAGATGAGTCAAGCAGTCTTCCCATGTGTAGCAGTGCAGTCAGCTGTACTGCATGCACAAGCACGCACGAACACGCACGCACACACACACACAAACACTTCTAGTACAGAGTGCAGTTGTTGGTTGTACTGTATAGTACAGCAGTATAGTGTGCCTGAGCAAGCATCAAACGTATATGGTGTTTTATGCATAAACAGCAGTACAAAGCTTACATAACCCCTAGAGTCACTATATCTCTTTTTATCTCTCTCTCTCTCTTCGAGGGTAGTGACAGGAGAAGGAGGGAGTGGAGGTGGTGGCGGGGGGAGGGAGGTGCTTCTGGGTGTGTGAGTCTGAACTGAGGGCCTGGCCTCCTTTTACAAACTTCTCTTCAATCGATGATCAGGGCATCAGCAGCCAACAGTAGGAGGGCTGAGGCTTCTGCTGACATGCACCCGCACCCACGCACGCACACACGCACGCACACACACACCCACCCACGCACACACGCACGCACACACACACCCACCCACCCACGCACACACGCACGCACACACACACCCACCCACGCACACACGCACGCACACACACACCCACCCACGCACACACGCACGCACACACACACCCACCCACGCACACGCGCACACAGCTGAGGCTCTTCTCCCTCACCTCCTCTCTTTGTTCTATGGTCTCTATCGTATTCTCTCTCTCTCTCTCATTTCCTCTGTGCATAATGCATCATTTTGACTTGGCTGATTAGTCTCATTTTGCTTTAATACATGAGACAAAGGTCACAGGCCTGGCTGCTATGAGCCAATGAGGTGGAGAGATCTGGGAGCGCGAAGACGACCAGCTCAGCACTGGCTCCTCATTAATCTAACACGCTGATTTAGATACACAAATAATGTGTGTGTGTGTGTGTGTGTGTGTGTGTGTGTCAGTGGAGGCTGGTCCACTAAGGAAGAGGAGGAGGAGGTCGGTTTGAGAAAATAAAACACAAAAAAAGACAATGCCCTCAGACAGCTCACACGCAAACAAATCCACTCAAACAGAAGCGGTTTGATTTCTATGTTCTCAACAGCGGTCTGAAACGGTTCAACATGGTAGTCCAGGTTCAAAAGGAGTCAAGGAAACATGATTTGGGAGCTTCTCCTGATGAAAAAAAAATCGAATCAAATAAAATGCTCTGTTAAGCCCCATTCGTTTGTGGTTTTCTTTTCTGAACTGTCTCTGTTTCAAAGGAGCTTCCGAGGAGGGTCCTCAGACCAAATATGGCAATCTGACCTCCTGACCATCCAATCAAAAGCATGGGTTAGCCAGTTCACTGACTCACTGTCTGTGCGTGTCGTTCTTTCAGGCGCAACATTCTGGAGAGCGTGAGAGAGAGTTCGAGACACTCAGCAGGACCCTGCAGCCTGTCAGCGTCACACTGTGGACTCACTGTGTTGACACACTGCAACAAGAGTCCATTCACCATCAGCTCTGTGTCAACTGCCACACACATCTTACCATAAACACTGACAGCTAGAACAGGGGGGGTGACACTTTCAGTTTATTTTTCTTTAAAAACATTTATTATAGGAATTATTAACCAGTTAACCAGGCAGCTAACTATCTAGCTTGCTAGCTCCGTTGAATATCTGAGGTGATGACCAGTCCACTCCATTACCAGTGTCAACTCCTGACAGAAACTGAAGCCATGTCCCATGGGGCATCGAATGTTTCCTTTCCCAGTACTGTGAGTAGCCCTGTCAGATTGACTACATACAGTCATGAGACAATCACATATTCAACCACATCTGCGGTGTTTGTCTTCACAGTCACATCCTGTCCTGCCCTGAGTTGAGCTCTTCTCCAATGCCCTCCGTCCAGCAGGAGCTGAAGCTAGAGTCATTGGTCACCATGGCTATTTATTTAAATTGGCTATTTAAAAGAGAATGTTAGTGGATATAGTTGAATTGAGTCCATCTTAATGCAAGGATAATAGTTCATGTAATTTTGGAATTAATATTTGTTTTTATAGGATCACTGATTCGCATAGGAATCAATTACACACTGTGTTGATCAGGTTGTCATTACAAACTGAGCAAATGGAGAGGAACAAAACTGCTCAGGAATGCGACCCTGAGGCCTGGGGAGAATTACAAAAATCTACAAAGTTGAATGGTGGAGAGGAAAAAGCACAGTCGATGGGACAACATCATCTCAGTGACTCTGCAAAATTGGTCTATAAGCAAGTGGCCAAACAGAAACCCTTAATGGAAAATAATATCTCTCATATCCATAATTGTGTTTGCAACAATGAATTCAATTGACACAGCAAAGAAAGTGGCTGGAAATTTTTTTATTTGGTTTTACTACAAAGCATTAAGTTTGGTGCAATTCCAGCACATGCAATGCAGTTTCCGCACAATCACTCGTGTGAAGAATAGTGGTAGCTGCATCAAGTTATGGGTATGTTTGTAGGGGACAGGGACTGGGGAGTTTGTCAATATAAAATTTGGTAGTGACATCCTAATCTACACAGTGTGTAATTGATTCCTATGCAAATCAGAGACTATAAAAACAAAGATATTGATTCCAAAATTACATGAACTATTATCCTTGCATTAAGATGACTCAATTCAAATTTCTAAAAACCAGTTTTCGCTTTGTCATTCTGGAGTATTGTGTGTGGATTGATGGCAAATTCTTTTGATTTAATCCATTTTAAATTGAGTCTATAACATAACAAAATGTGGAACAAGTGAAGCGTCTGAATACTTTCCGAAGGCACTGTATTTATTAAAAATTGTAACTGTTTTACTGGGTCCTTTGTTTGGTGATTCCTATCTATTGCTTTTGTCTGTTATCCACGTTGCTTTTTAAATCTAGGTTGTGCTTATGTCTGCAGGGTACATATTATTGTTGTTTTTCTTGTTTTCTTTTTCATTCATTTCATTTCATTTAAGAGAGTCATTGCACCCGTGTCAACACCGTAGGCCTACTCCATGTGAATCTTGACTCAGCCCTCTCCAAGTGAAATATGCACCCTTGATACATGGCATTATTAAATTGACAGAGGATAGATGTTTGTTTTCAGCAACAATTTTAAACAGCAGTGGGCAAAAAAACAATGTAGAATTGCATGAAATGAGTTTACAGAAGACTACAATTTTCCTGGAAAAGGACTCCCAGATCGTCCCAAATTATAATTATAATATCATTTTTTTAGCTGATGATCCTGTCATAGGCCTTTAGTTGACATGATGCCACTGGGAGGCTGCCAAAGACAGTGATGTAAAACGTGCTATACAAATAAACTTGATGGATTGATTAACTCCTTGTGTGTACCGCTGGGAGAGAAGCCCATAGATGTATATGGAGAGGGTGATTGGATATGCAGAGGGATACCGTAAGTGTTCTAGAAGCCAGATGTGACATGTTAAAGGGAGAGCAGAAGCAGCATGGAGGGAATGCTCATCAGTGTCTGGGAGCCACACACTCCATCTCTCCCACTTCCTCTCCGTGTCAGCTGGGATCATACTCAAATTGCATTGCTGTTCATCTGCACAATTCATCTCCTAATAATAAATACATTTTGCTGGTAACTGTCTGATCTGTATATCTCTTCCCATCTGATCTAATGAAAAGTGTGTGTGTGTGTGTGTGTGTGTTCTGATGAGCCATAGGAGGCGCAGGTGTTCTGTAGCCCAGGTTCATTAATGTTTCCATGTCGCTGTAGTGCATTCAATCTCTTTCCTCTTCCTTTCCTCTTATTACAAGATGGTTGTTATTGGCGCAGCGACGGTAACGACTGCCTCTGACGCTGTTTTACACCACAACACTGGAGAGGAGCGCTTACTATTAACACTGCCAGGAGCAGAGCAACGGAGGGAGAGGGGAGGGAGAGGGAGAGGGGAGGGGGAGGGAGAGAGAGAGGGAGAGGGAGAGGGGAGGGAGAGAGAGAGAGAGGGAGAGGGGAGGGGGAGGGAGAGAGAGGGAGGGAGAGGGGAGGGGGAGGGGAGGGGAGGGGGAGGGAGAGAGAGAGGGAGGGAGAGGGGAGGGGGAGGGAGAGAGAGAGGGGGAGGGAGAGAGAGAGAGAGGGAGAGGGGAGGGGGAGGGAGAGAGAGGGAGAGGGGAGGGGGAGGGAGAGAGAGAGGGAGGGAGAGGGGAGGGGGAGGGGAGGGGGAGGGAGAGAGAGAGGGAGGGAGAGGGGAGGGGGAGGGAGAGAGAGAGGGGGAGGGAGAGAGAGAGGGAGGGAGAGGGGAGGGGGAGGGAGAGAGAGAGAGATGCAGATCAGGGACGTGTGTGTGTGTGTGTCACAAGAGGAGTGACAGCAGGCAGTCTGTGTTCACCTGCAGGCACGTAGGAAGGGAGGTGGGGGGGGGGAAGGAGGGTGAGAAAGGAGGATATACAAGTGGGAACCATGCAGAGAGGGAGACGGGGGAACAAATGTGTGTACAAATGCAGAGAGGGGTGAGTGAGGGAATCATCCGCACACACCCACACGACAGGGAGAGAACAAGAGGCAGAGTGAGAGAGGGAGGCTGACATGACAGGCCCCTGCCCTCCTGTTTGATTGACTGATGGTTGAGCACTTTCCTATCCCTACATATGTATTTCTCTGCTCTTTCACTAAAGTGCCACCAGCGCCTCTCCCTGCTGCAGGACACTGTGCACAGTTCTGACTGCTTTGCTTCTTCAGGCGGCAGTAATGACTCTGCTAATTAAAACCAGAAGAGAAAAACAACCATCCGCCCATATGAAGGCACCACACACAGAGCAGGGATCAACACACAGGTGCACTACCAGGTCATTTGATGGCCTGTGTGTTGATCCCTGCTCTGCTCAGATGACGTTTGATGTTTGCTTTTGTCTTAATTCACTTTTCAACTTCCCTCTTCTTGCACAATATTAAAAAAAAACTAAATAATAGCAATAATAATAATATGAAAAAAGACATATTTAAGTTCAGTAGGAATGTGTTATAACAGGCTGGGAGAAGGGATCTGAGCGATCTTTATGAATGTGTTATAACAGGCCAGTGAAGAGGTAATACTTACAGAGGTTCTGAGCGATCTTTGGATCGAGGACCTTGAGCGGTTTGATTCTCTTCTTGATAGACTTCTTCTGCTCAAACTCCTCCAGCTTGCTGGCTGTAGGGGAGACACACACGACTAACATCAGCTGAGCTACAACACACAGAGACAGTGTGTGGAATACCAAGCAGTAGAGACGCACACACAAAATATCATCTTGTAGCCTACCTAACACATGTGCGTGCATGCATACACACACACACAAATGTAGCCTACTTAACACATACGCACTCACACACACACACACACACTCCTCCACTGAGAGCCAGAGTGGAGTGAAGCCAACTCAGGCTTAATAATCAATAATAATGAACTTATTACAGAGCATAGTAGAGCAGATAGGGGGAAGATGGTATAAAACTGAATTATTAGATACATACAACTGCAATGAAGAGGAATGCTAGTAGTCCAAGTTTACACAGAGAGTAGGGAGGACCCAGGGAGGCAGAGGAGGTAGTTAAGGGGCAAAGGGGGAGCCTTGTTCAAGGCTTGTTCAAGGCTTCTAACACTGTTAACAACAGGTGAAAGAATAAGATGATGTGAAAAGCAGTGTAAATAATTGAGCAAAGGGCTCTGGGAGTTGTAGTAATTAGGACTCCAGAGGTTGGAGGATGCAGTGACCTGTTACAGCACACACAACACAACCACAGTAATGATCATTATGGAAACACTCGCTGGGGGTCAGGCCAGCCAGGTGGAAACATGACCGTGTGTGTGTGCATGCATGTGTTGTGTGTGCGTGCGTGTGTGTGTGTGTAAGGTTGCATCAGACAGTACTGAAGGAGCAAAATTAAAGATAACACAATGATTGTCCAGGGTCAAAGTTATTATTATTATTATTGTGTGTGTGTGTGTGTGTACACAGTAGTAGCAGCATCCCACCGGACCCTGGTGTGGCATCTGGAGTACAGTACGCACAGACGGTCTTGGGCCACAGCCACGGTCGGCCCTAATAGGATGTCACGCCGTGGAGGAGAGGATTATGGGAGAGAACTGTAATGAGTTGACTGTAGCAGGGCGACATGGAGGAGAACACACACACACACACACACACACACACACACACTCACACTCAAATCAGGTTCAGCTGGTGGAGCACATTCTCTATAACCTCTTTCCGCTGGCATAATAGGAGCAGTATCATAGCAGAGCTGTTAAGTTATCAAGAGCTCAGCACAGAGGAGAGGACATGAGAGAGGGAAGAGGGCAAACCTAAACCTAATACATCCTCCCCACACACACACACACACACACACACACACACACACACACACACACACACACCCGCTGCTCCTCTTAAGCCCTCCATCCAGATGAAGGAGAGAAAGCAAGGGGTTTCATGGTGAACAGAGGAAGGAGAGAGAGCAGGGGGGTTTTCATGGCTCCTTTAATTATTTAAGACACCAGATTAAGAGAACAAAATGCGCGTCCCAAGAGGACGCTGGGTAATTGTCTTGCGTTCTAATTACGGCGCATGGCTGGGCAGGAGGCGCGGGAGCAGGAGGAGGCACAGCGTGCCAGAACAACTACGCAGGGTTAATCTAGGGGAAACGAGGGTCGCCTCGCTCGCCTCCCAAAGATCCTGTGCTTAATTAGAATGAGGGTGTGTGTGCTGGGCTCTTGAGAGTTACACTGGGATGGCACAACACCACTGGAGCTCCCCCCCATACACACACACACACACACACACACGAAAACACACCTACTATCTACAAGGTAGGATTTCTTGGATGAGGGACGGAATACAGGAGGAGGAGGAGGAGGAGGGAGATGAACAGAGCTTTATTAGCGGACTAAATCCTGTCCAGTGAGCAGCGGAACATCACAACACTGACACCACAGGTGTGTTAGCGAGGGAGAACAGGGGGCCGGGGGTAAAGGGCAAGGGTTGGCTCTTCAACAGGCACGGGCACCCAGGACTTACGTGGCTCTTCAGCAGGCACGCTCACTTCACAGTCTGTCGGTGAGCAGGGGGGATAAAAGAGAAGAGAAAAAGAAAGGGAGGAAGGAGAGAGACAGAGGGGAGAAGAAAGGATGGAAAGAAAAAAAAAAGAAGAAAAAAAAAAGGTGAAGACAAAGAGGAAGAGCTCCTCAAAGGCAGAATAAAGAACTGTGGAACCACATCCCTTCCATGACCTTTAAGGTGTGGGCTGGGCTGGGCTGGGCTGGGCTGGGCAGCACCGTACATGAGGACTCAGCCTGAAGAAGAGAGAATCCTCCTCCTCCTCCTTCACTCCCGCTCTCAGCATTGAGATGCTGTATTGATCCAGAGTCCCATCATGACTTATAGCCTCTATAGCAGCCCATCCATTACAGCCAGCGTTAGCTACATGCATTAACCACCTTGTTCCATAACACATAATAAGTATACATAGTGTACGCTCCGCAATAAGAGCCATGAATCACCCGTGCTTAATACTGAGAGGGCTTCATCCATCTGTAGCGTGGCTGAGATAGTGGGGAGAGATACAGAGTGGATTACATTGGCCTGCGCTGCGGGGAGAGAGAGAGAGAGAGAGAGAGAGGGGGGCTGGCTAGCTGGGAGAACGCAAACAAACATGGACAAACAAGTGTGTGTGTGTGTGTGTGTGTGTAGATATGCACACACGTATTTTATGTAGTCTCTTGCATGCGCGCGCACACACACGCACGATCTGGTGTTTATCAGCTAATTAAATCCCCCCCCCCCCGCCCGCCCCCCCACCACCCTCATCCGTTGATCCTAAACCAGCTGTTCTCTTCAGGTTGAGTCTGCTCATTATGCATCAGCCAATTAAAATCTTCCATGGGGGGGTCAGGGGTCACCAGTTAATCAATCACAGAGAGAGCTTATCCTCTCCGCCATCGCCCAGGAAGTGTTGGGGATCAGGATAAGGAGAGTGTGGAGCAGTAGGTAGGTTCCTCAGAGCAGCAGGCAGCTCGCATCATTACTGGTTCATCTATTGACCCAATCAGAGAGGTCAGACAGGATGACGGTCAACCCTATTGTGAACATCTTCATATTCCATAGAGCTGTGGCCTCTAGTGGCTGGAGACAGCATGTCGGCTTTAGTGTCCTGGCCAGGTGCACACAGGGGAGGCCAAGCGCTGGCGTCTTAGAACTGCCGGTTCCACCATTGTGGACAGGGACTGTCAGACCGTTTTAATACCGTCATTTGAGATCAAAAAAAAGAAAAAGAAAAAAGAAGAAGTTAAAAGTTTTCAGCGACAGTAGCTAGCAACTATTATAGCGATCCTGCTAGCACAAACTTTGGAGACATTTCCATGCTAATAACAGAGTAGCTTGTTCGCTGACTCCGGAGGTGATGGAGCTGTATAATAAGGCTAATGTTAGCCACGGAACTAAATGAAAGGCTGCCCTGACACCCACAGCTTCCATCTTGGCTGTTTCAAGTTCCCGGAACCTTAATGGCCTGTCATGTACGTCAACTACAGACTACCAGAGGGGGAAGACGGGGAAGGGGAGGAGGGGGCGCCGACACATGTCAGTCCTAGATGATGGAGTGGGATGAGGGGAGGGAAAGAGGGAGAGAGAAAAAGGAGGGGGGGGGGGTGGTGTAAGGCATGGTCGTCTATACACACACACACACACGTCATTCTGAAGTGATGGAGGGATGAGGCCTGAACCCCTAACCCTGAGGAGGAGGGGTGGTAAGGTGAGGTCGCCAACACGCGTCAATTCGACATGATTGAGAGTGTCAGACCACCACCACCACCACCACCCATTGGTTTTATGGACGACTGATTACCAGAGTGAAAGCATTGAATCTTGCGCTGATATGAAGACATGCCACCACCACCCCCCCCCCCCCCCCCCCCCGGCCCACCCACCCCCCAACATCCAACAGCTCAACTAAGCCAAACAGTGAAACGTGTCTCTCTGCCCCCACTCCTGTGACAGCATGCTGCTGTCCTCTGCTGCTGCAGCACCAGTTTGCTACTAAAATAAATAAATAAATAAAGAGAGAGAGAGAGAGAGAGCATGAGTGGCAGGCCTGGGAGACACGTCAGCTCCACCCCGCACTGTTCAGACGGGCAGTTCATCTGATCAAGAGCTTTCTAATCAGAGAGAAGAGAGGAGGGACGCCTTACCGGAAACATCACACTCTCTCCCTCTCTCTTTCTCATTGTGTGTGTGTGTTTATGTGTATGCAGGTGTGTGTGTGTGTGTGTGTGTGTGTGGAACTGCAGTCTCTTAAGTGACTGCCCTGCCACTCTCTTCAGTATTTACCCGCGTCCTTCACTTCCTCTGGGCTCAGAGAGATAACACACTCTCAAGTTGACTTTGCTCTCCTGATGAGACCCTATTATTTATGGCCTGTTCTTCAGATAACATCAACTCTCAGGAGGAGGTAGGCGCTCGCTTACACACACACGCGCACACACACACACACACACACGCTGACACACACACACACACGCACGCTGACACACACACACACGCACGCTTACACACACACACACGCACACACACACACACGCTTACACACACACGCACGCACGCACACACACACACACACACACACACACACACACACACACACACACACGCTTACACACACACACACACGCTTACACACACACACACACGCTTACACACACACACACGCTTACACACACACACACACCAAAGGTAGAGGGGAGTTGAGGCAGATGCAGGGGAATTGAATGAATGTGTTGTTTCTATAGAGATGATTATAAAAGCCAATCAAGGAAATCATGCAGGTACAGTTTAAATCATTGTTACCAGGGGAGGATAAGAAGCAGGGAGAGCACAGAGTCTGCACTGAGATGAGAGCAGGGTGGCTGGTTTTACTGAGACCTTCCCTGCTGCTCCACCATCACGGGTGCGGTAGGGTTCTGGAACCGTGGTTCTTTCTCCTGGACAACTTGGCCAGCAACAACTGTATTTATCGCCTTTTCATTATTTTTATGGGCCAACAGCGGCTATTATCGGCTAACAGAAACCCTGGTGTGTAAGGCTGTGTGAGTGTCTAAGTACAGTGTGTGTGTGCCTGTGTGTGTGTGTGTGTGTGTGTGCGTGTGTGTGAGACTCCCTCTGTGCTGTCATCCCCTGTTCTAGCTGTCAGTGTTTATGGTAAGATGTGTGTCGCAGTTGACACAGAGCTGATGGTGAATGGACTCTTGTTGCAGTGTGTCAACACAGTGAGTCCACAGTGTGATGCTGACAGGCTGGTGTGTGTGTGTGTGTGTGTGTGTGTGTGTCTCTCCCCCCCCCCCCTTCTCTCTCTCTCTCTCTCTCTCTCTCTCTTCCTCTCCCTCTCCTTCTCTCTCCCTCCCAAAACTGTTGAAAATGGAAAACAAATACAATTGTTGTTCTGATCAATCTCTCAAAGTAGTCTTCAACCCACTGGCATAACATCAAAACCTTCTCCAACACACACTCCCTACATCTCTCTGTTCTCATATCACCAAGCAATATTCTCTGTCTAACACCATCCCTCTGTTCTTCCCTCCTCCTTTAACTCATTCCTTCTGTCATCAGTGGTCTCTCCTCAGAACTGCACTTCAGAGCACCAGAAGAGAAGGGCTGAAATCTGCATTTCAAGACTTAAGAAATAATGTACATACAGATAGTCATTTCATCTCTCACATACACACACACACAAAACACACTTCCCTTTCCCACACTCCATCACAAGTCTAAGAGAGACAACTGATACACGGCGGGGGGGGGGGGGGTCTGTCAACCGTACTTGAACAAATCTGTGATATCAACTCATCACTCAGCTGCAGGACACTCAGCTGCAGGACACTCAGCACAGCAAAGCAGTTCTACCTTTCTTCCGCAGCAGAGACACGGCTACATCCAGCAAACTCCCCTCAGGCTGCCTGGCGGTACAGACATACACACTCAGTGTGACTTGTGGATCAGTAGCCAGCTCCAAGTACCTACCACTGGCCTCCAGCCTCCCCCACGCTGCTACTGGTTCACCAGGGCAGGGCAGGGCAGGGCAGGGCAAACCAGAGGAGGTCGGGGCATGGCCATCAAACTGAGGCAGGTTTGTTAGCAACAGTAGACTGGCTTAGAGATTGATTTGGAGCTTGACATCTCAGAGAGATAAGCCGAGAAAAGACACAACACACACAGTCACACAGTCACACACACACACACACACACACACACACACACACGGTTATCTGTAACATTGGTAGAACAGAAGCGCAGGATGGTGTAATTAGCGAGAGAGAGAAGATTAATCTATTGATCTCTATAGAGAGAGAGTCAGACAGGCAGTTAGACAGGCAGACAGGATGAGAGGGAGAATGGTAGGATAATGAAGTGATAGAGATGTGTATGACATCCAGGGTAATGAAGATGATCTCCCTCTGATGTAGACTACTACCACCCGGGGCCATAATTAAACAACACCTCGTGACCAGGACATTCATCCAGATAGTAGACATTAAGAGCTCTCATTCGGCCTCTCTCTACTCTGTTCATCTGAGGGTCAGGGTTTAGAGATGTCCTCACTTACTCCCAGAGTGGCTACTTGGCTGATGGATAAATGCTATAGGTTAGTTTTCTTATTAGGAGCAACCTGAAGTGTGTGGGTCTGCATGGGTGGTTACAATTCATGTCCTGTTTCCTTCTCTCTCTCAGGAAAAACTGAGATGTGCGCACACACACACACACACACCTGCCTTTCCTTATTCTCAGTGGGACGGTAGTGCCCTCTAAAGGGCCTTGAGGGACAACCATCTCTTTCGGTCTCCCTCACATCTCCCTTGCCATTCATTTATGGAGCTTAATGATAAAAAGCTGAAACCTAATCATTCATCTCCTCCTTTCCTCTTCCCCCCTCTCTCCTCCTGTCATTACAGAATAGAAAGGAAAAAAAAAAAACATGTCTATTATACAATTCTTCCACACACAGCAGAGAAAAGAGCAGGCGTGGATGAAAAATACATAAAGTCGCAAAAGCAAATGTATTTTAAACGAGGAAGGCCATTACTTTGCTGATATAAGAGCCTGCGAGTACAAATTGTAAATAAATTGAGGTGCTGATGTTACGAGGCGAGGAGATACACAAAGAGAGAGAAGAGGAGGAGGAAAGACAAAAAAAAAAGATGGAGGGAGAACAAACGAGGGAGGGGAGGGGCGGGGAAAGAAAAACGAGGAAAAGGGGAGAAAGAGGTAGAGACAGCCCACAAAGTAGATGTGGAGAGAGAGTGAGAATGTGAGAGACAGAGAGAGACCTTGAGACAGACAAAGAGAGAGAGAGTGAGAATGTGAGAGACAGAGAGCTTGAGACAGACAGAGAGAGAGAGAGAGAGAGAGAGAGAGACCTTGAGACAGACAAAGAGAGAGAGAGAGAGAAGTGTAGCAGTGATTGTCGGAGAGTGCATCAATATCTCATCTCTCTCTCCACGTCACAGTGGCGTTGCACAGGAGGTTATTAATGACTGTGTAACTAAGCCTCTGTCGTACTGGAGATCAACATACAGGACCTGTCCAGTATCTACTTCAGCCTCCTCCTGCTTCTCCCCTCTCCACCTGCCACAAACCCCTCGCCATCACCATCCATCCCCCGTCATTACCGTTGGAAAACACAGCAATCAACTTGACGTGAATCCAAACCTAAATGGTTATCATTTGAAACTCAAACCGAAGCGTGTTGTAGAAGAGGCTGGTGCACGCACGTACGTGCCCGTGTGTGTGTGTGTGTGTGTGTGTGTAATCAGAGGCGCTCATTAATTAACAGTCCCATTAATAAGAATAAGGCAAAACAAAACAAACAGTACGTGTCTCAGGTGTAGGCAGATCAGAGTAGGCCTGTTCATCAGTGCAGAAGAAGGGCTGTAATGATGATACTTCAGATGGGATTTTCGGGTAATGGCACCAGATCCCTGCCGCCCTTCATAGAAAATCATTAACAAGCATCTAATGACTTCTTAAATGTCACTGCCAAGGCATGGCCCCGAAGAGAGTGTGTGGGTGTGTGTGTGTGTGTGTACATGCGCCTTGTGTGTATGTGCGCCTGTGTGTGTTTGTGTGTGTGTGTTTACGTACGCCTGTGCGTGCGTGTGTGTGTGTGTATGTGTCGCCCCATACCGTGCGTGTGTGTGTGTAAGCCCACGTGTGTGTGTGTGTGAGTGTGTGTGTGACTGCGTGTTTTAGATCTAGGATGAGAGTAGTGATTACTACTACCCTGCATGTGGGAGACATCCTGCTGGTATCTTCAGATAGGGGCCTGGTGTTCAACACAACAGAGCCAAAGAAGATTAACAGCTTTGGAAGTAATTCCGCTGGCTAATTCTACCTCCTACCCTCAAGGAAACACACTCTCAGCTGTGTGGTACTGGTTTGTGTATACTGGTACTGGTTTGTGTGGACTCCTTCGCACTCCCTATCTCCTTTGAACACTCCTCTTTCTCTCCGTCTCCTGTCTTTCTCATTCCATTCATCTCTCTTTTCCTCTGAGGAACTTGAGGATCATTGTGGGCAGTGTAGTGGTCCCTAAGCTCTTGTTGTGTAAGTCGGGCAACCCACCACTACGACAAGACAATATCTCACACATCACACAACACACACACACACACAGTTACAGTAAGCCACTACAATACACACCCACAACCTCAATCAGCCAAGCCAATTATCAGTAGCCAGCCGTCCACAGCTGGGCTAACACCACGGTTGCCTCTGAGTGCCAAGGCCAATTGCTTTTCCTCAGTCACTCCCGGGGTTCAACAGGGCTTACTCCAGGCCTATTCGGTGCTTATGACTCTGGCTCCTCTACCCCCCCCCCCGGTCCTTATTAGGCCAAATGGGGCTTGGGGTTCGGTTGTGAGTGAGGACAGGTTATTCTTACTGTCCCTCTTATCAAGTGCTTAAGTCGGCTAGGGAACTTGGTGGGCGGCGAGCATAATCCAGCTCGTTTGCTGCTACTCCACAAACCAAATGCATTTAAAATGGCGCTTTTTACAAATACAATTGTCATTTCCTGAGCCTGTGGATTTGAAGTGTTGCTTGTGGTGTTCTCTGAGTTCGCCACGTTACGAACTGCAGAACATAAACAAACTGGAGATCACACAGGGCGGGACTACAAAGACCAACTGTGGAAATTCAAACGATGCTTGTTCACAAGGCTCGAAGCACCGGGCTTTGATCACTAGCTGGCCGCTAGTTAGCCTTGGCACGCGCTGGCACTGAAAAAGCGCCTATTTCCAACAAAAACAGAGCAACTGCAGTTATCACAGTACAGCACTCTCCATAGACACTACGGGACTGCTGTCTCCACCATCACCTCAGACACAGCACAGGGACTTCTCTTAGCTGTCCAGTCTGATAACAGTCTCTCACTTCTATACAGAGACGCGTGGGTGTGTGTGTGTGTGTGTGTGCTCGCGCGCGCGCGTCCTGCCTCATGTCTGACACCTTGTCAGTTCTGACCGTAATGTTTACCTCCGTGAGGGAGAACCTGGGCCTCTTGATCAGACGGGGAGAGCGGCTGGTCCTCCTCTCGACTATCCCCACCGCCGGTGTACACCACCGCCGTTTTATGTAAATAATCCTAATTATCTTTTCCAGCATGCCTGTAGAGGGAGAAGGGCCCATCTCTCCATGGCTTCACTTTAATGGGCTGCATTGATCTGCTAGCTGCTGACGAGTTGAGCCTGCCAGCCAGCCTTTTACTAAGAACACATCCATCACTTCACACACACACACACGCACACGCACAGAGAGAGAGACACCTGCTGTGGGAAGTAAAACACCTCAGGTACATATTCTGCTTTTCATCCCCCTCCTCTTGCTCCCTCTCTCCCCCTGTCGCCTGTCTATCTTTCCCCCCTCTCTGCTGCGTGGTGGCTGGGAGAAAAGGCGGGTTATTAGCAGATGTCTGTGTCCTGGGGAAAAACAGCAAAACTGTTTATGTGATCTTTGAGGATTTCTTCTAATTGGATGTTGTTTATTAGGGAGCAGACGCTCTGGAAAGGCCAACTGTCTTCTCCCTCTCTCTCTCTGTGTGGAGAGATGAGTGTGTGCGCGCGTGTCTCTCTCTGTTTGAAGTGAAGTGAGGCTGCAGAGGAGCCATGTGGATGGGGGGTAGAGGAGGAACTTTGGTTTGTGGAGGTGATGCATTGATGGGGGTAGGGACCATATAGCTCTCTCTATCTCCCTCTCTCTCTCACTCGCTCTCCCTCCCTCGCTCTCCCTCTCCCTCTCCCTCTCCTTCTCTCTCTCGGCAGGTAAGTACTGAAGGTATCCCTGCCGGATATTCTTTGGCCATGGACTGTTCTGTAGTGAGCTCAGGGAGGTGGGTACAGTGGGAAGGAAGGATTAGGCCCGAGGTCAAAGCCTGCTCCTCTCTCTACAGGCTGTGGATCTGGCTGATTGCTGCAGGCTTACAACGCATTACTGTCCTGAGAGGACCAGGCCCTGGCCAGCCAAGATACGGCTTAACCCTGGTAATGGGAAACTGGGGATTCAAACACACGCTCAAACAAGTGGAACCACTATAGCCTCTAACAAACACAGCATTGAACTACTTAAAGCCTAATCACCGTACATAGCCTAATGAAGTCTCACAATCTGCATTGCAAATGAGCTATTGTATGGAGCTTGTAAAGGAGCATGTTTTCTTGTGTGTTTACACACACACACACACACATACACACACACACACACACACACACAACCCATAACAGTATCTCTGACCTGCATAACACACCTGTACACAATTAACATAGCCGTGAGAACGCGGGATGAAAACCAGGCAAACGGGTGTGAATAGATGAAGGGATAAGAAAGCACACGTTTTCCTCTTCCGCCTGCTTCCTTCCTCCATCAGGCGGGCGCGTGCACTGGGCTGAGCCCGCTCCGTCTACTGAAGTGTTCATTTGTCCTCAGAGATCTCATTAATATGATAACATCCATTATCCTGTGTGACTTACAAAGGCAAACGTACAGACGGCAGCAGCGCTAAACACTCTCCTAATACTCCTCATGTGTTCATCATTACTGATGGAGGAGGAGGAGGAGGCGCATGATAAGGTGGAGGAAGAAGCGGAGGAAGAGGAGGAGGAGGTGGTGGTGGTGGAGGAGGAGGAGGAAGAGGGGGAGAAGGAGGAGGAGGGGAGGAAGAAGAGGAAAACACAAGTTCATTCAATTCATATTTGTTAAAATGTCTGGTTCAGACGGAAATTACTTAATTGCATTCAGCATATTAAATGCTTTGGCATTTCAGTTCATGTCGAGTTTCCTGTTTCAGGGCTCAGCTGAGATATGCTGGAGGAGTTGTTCAGGTCCATTTGTGACTGACTTACAAAACATTATAAAACCATGAGAAGTCGGCCTATTTGTTGGCTAATATGTGAGGTACTACGTGTCTTTAAACAGCGGGAAGCTGCGGTTTATGTTCAAAGTTAAATTATATTTGTGAAGGTTTTTCAGGTACAGGAGCATTTGGGATTTAAGTAACAGAATACAACCCACACGCTAGACAACGCTGCAAACAGGAGATAAACCCGTATGATGCATGTGAATAGTCCACGGTGTGTCCGTGTTCTAAAAGCAAAAGAGCACATCACAAAATAACTAATTATTTGAGGACAGAAAGTTGCCAAGGAGTCTTGTCTTGCCGACTCCACACTAGCTAGAAAGCGATGTTCTGTACGGGAAACTGCAGGTGATTGTGGACAGAGGATATCACCTTGGGCTGGCAGGGAATGGTATAACGACACAAAGACGGAGCTGCGAAACCTTGTTCTGAATGCTCAGTAATACCACCACACTCAACTAACCCTGAGTGAATCACCTCTCGAAAAAGAGACTGGAGAGAAGGAGGTTGCTCCTTTTCATCTGACTATCAAATTCTGCCACTTACTGACTCACTCACTATTCAAAAAGACGTCAATCAGGGACAGAGGAGCTATAGTGGGATAGACTTGGGATATTTCATTGACTAATGGGCCAGCTAACTAGCTGGTGGGTGGCGGGTCTGATGGCTGCTGTGAGGCGCGGTGTGTCTCTGCGAGGCATCTGGGATGCAGAGCCACAGCCAACCAAAGCTACAGGGAAATAACAGCAGCAGGGCCCCCATCAGCTATCAGCCAATCCTAAGGCTACCTAGAGAATAGACTGGCCAGCCGCCATCACCGCCCCCCTAAACTGTGCTGGAAGTCCATCTTAGCAACACCCTCGAATAAACAATTCCATTACCGCGGCCGCGCCGTGCCCGCGTTGTGAGGCGCCGTGCGGCATCCCCCAGGTGATATTCTATGTCATGGTTAAGTGGGATAGCTAATGTGGGGATTGGGTGCGACTGCTCCGGTGTTTGGGCTGAATCCACTCCCTCTCTGGCCCATTATCTCGACCCTGCTCTGGCTACAGGGAGAGGAGCGACAGGGGTCCTGGAGGGCCAGAGGGGGCTCCACCGTGGGCCTCAGCTCCTGCTACATTACTAAACCCACATATTACTGGACCATTTATCCCAGGCAAAACGACACTACTTTACGATACATTCCACACAAACTACAGATCCCAGCCAAAACGACAGTGGAACTTCACGTCAGAAATACAAAAGGGCACTGCTTTAGACACTTGGTTCCTTAAGTCTGACTCTCACACTGGCAATATCTCAACACGTTGGCGTGAGGGAAGAGCCACTGAAAGTTCAGAGGGCGTCTTCGCAAATTCTACAGCCGCTTTGAATTCCTCTGAATCCAGCACCCACTCTCCCAGTCTGTGGGGTGAAATGAGGAGGCTACAGGAGGAGCGTGAGGGCTCTCAGAGTCGGAGTATATCCCCGGCACCAGAGACATGAGTTAAACATGAGCCAAGCCCATGAGTTAAACATGAGCCAATCTCTCTCCCTGTCCATGCCAATGCTGCTGTGGAATCCATTAGTCGTTGTGTAGTGTCCATGTTCACATCCCAGTTCCCTCCCAGAACATGAGGAGCTGAACACTGGAGACGGCTACTGCTGCACTGCAACACTTTGAGACATTCTCTCTTCTCTTTCTTCCTTCCTCCCTCTCTCTCTCTCGCTTCCTCTCTCTCCTTCTCTCCACTCCCCCCGTGGAGAGCACTACTCTAAGCGTTTTGTCTTTATCTATTGACACAAATTATTTGTAAGTGTTTCTCCAGAAGCTGTCAGGGGGATCAGTGCCTGCAGAACTTCTAAGGGCTGACTGTGTTGCGTTCTTCAGTCAGTCGGCTTGTTTGTTTGTTTTCCATCTTTTCCTGGCATCTCCGGAGAGGATGGCTACACTTAACCAGCTAAGTCTCTCCTTTCATAACCTGTCAAACCTCCAGAGCCGCAACACACTGTCTGAGCCCCCTTATGACGATCTCACACACACACACAAACACAGACACACTCACATCCACCTACAGTATATATAAAAAAAGACAACCCACACAGTAAACAATTCCATATCCATATACCTACACACATACCTTAATGATCTCCTTCTCTCTCACACACACCCTGAAGATCTCCCCCTACAGGCTCTCATGGATCATGCAGATTCAAAACTAACTTAACACAACATCACCTCGAGTGCCTCCTCCAATCAAATGATACACACACACACACACACACACACACACACACACACACACACACACAGTACCCTAACTCTCACACGCACCAAATCACACAACACTACTGATCCTCTCCAGTGCTATTGATCCGGGCTATGCTTTAAAAACACCAACAGTTCTGGTACTCTGCAGATTGATCCCATCAGCAGGGCATGTTCCCAGGAAAGGACATTCAGTAAAGGACACCAAGTGTTTCTCGGAGAAAATGTTTTAAAAAAAAAAAAGCCTCAATGCTTGTTTCTCATTAGTCACCATGTAAAACTCAGCCCCTGGCTCCCTCCTCAAAGCCCAGTCAGAGCATGGACAGACCCAGCTGTAGCCATACGGTGTGGAGCCCAGTGAGTGGTGGTGCTGCCGGCGTGACAGCGGTGGTGGTGGGGTTTCTGCCATATCGGTCTGCCGGGCGGGCCAGGTGGTGGGCGGTGAGGGGAGGTTTCCTTGGCCCACAGTAAAAGGAAGACATACAGGCAATCTGTAGCATTCCCAGATTACCTTGGCACCGTGGGGGGGAGGGGGTGTGTGTGTGTGTGTGTGTGTGTGTGTTCCCGACCCAGCAGCCACCTCGTATAACAGGAACGCAGCAGTCAGAGCATGATGAGTAATATTGATTGATTTGATGATGAAGGAGCTCATTCAGAACAATGTGTGTATGTCTGTGTGTATGTCTGTGTGTATGTCTGTGTGTATGTCTGTGTGTATGTCTCCCACTCCACCTCTGCGCCACTGACACAGAGGAAGTGTCCTGGTGTCACTAAAGACAAATATATGCAAAGGCCTGGGGCTTGTATCAAAGCAATAAACTTAGCTGTGTCCTCTTCAACATGACACACATCAACTTATCGTCAATATCCAATCATCCTGCCGTCAAAATCTGTCAAGCGGTCCTTAAGTTCTATGGAGGCACTCCAAGCAGGCTTCAGACCTGACTCAGAGCCAAATCAAATTATTTTACCAGACAAGGTACGCTCCTGTTATGATGTGTTGTCGTGAGAGTAATCTAGTATGTTCTCTTTATCAAACTCTGCCTGAATTAATTTAAATGCAAACAGAAGTTAATTGCATTGTTGTCCCTTGCTAGTTAATAAATGTGTATTAATCATCCCCTTAATTAATTTGTTGACGCCTCTGGCAAAGCAGACGTTCACAAAAACAGGATGGCTTCATTTTCCTTTTTCAATCACGCAGAAATTAGATCCCAACATTCAGGATATGTTTTTACACAACAGAGGTTGCACAGCCATCACCAAGGCCATTATAATAATTATTCAAATTATTAAATTCAGAAAAAGTCTTAACCTGCAGTAATAATGTTATTCCGCAGTTGTGTTTCATCCTGAGATAAAAAAAATAAAATAAAAAAAAACAATAAACAATCAATTTTAGGCAGTGGTATTGTGTTGACTTCTACCCCAGTTAATAAACTATTCTCATAGTGTATAAGTATAGTTTCCAGGCTAGCTTTGTAAGTAATAATATTAATTAGTTTTTTTATTCTAAGTATTCACAGCTTATTTCCCTCTCTACCTCCGTCCCTCCCACCCCCAGCCAGCTCATTCAGTCCGCGCCAGCACTTACATTTGCTTGGTGCTTCCAACTATGTTTGGTATTTTCACTCCTCGCTGTGCCCTTTGAATATTTCTTTGAATAAATGTCTGAATAGCATAAATATAAACAGATGGTCTTCAGCACACTTTGGCTAATTCATGTCACGCAGACGTTTCTAATAAGCCTTCTCTTGGCGTGGGGATGCAATGTTTTATGCTCATTCTCCCCGACTGCTCGTCTGCCGTCCTTTTTTTCTGACTCATCATGTGTTTGCAGGGGTGTGTGATGATAATGATTGCTAAGCTAAAGAAACAGAAAAACATTTCTTTGATTTGGGCTTTAATTATGGTAAACATACCGGCCCCTCCATCACCCATACACCTGCACACACACACACACACACTAACACACAGCCACACCCACACGTTGGAATGAAGATAAGTTGCTTTAGTCCTCAAGGCATCAAACTTGCGGCTGGACTAATGATCATTCAATGTCCCTCCCTCTCTCTGATCCCTGGTGGCTTCCCCAAGCTCCTTCCAACCCTAATGAGCTGGTGATAAAGCCTACATTTGGTTACCAACTACCTCCCTCTGGTTTCATTCTGCTAATTACCTCTTCACCAAAACATTATCATTATCAACCTATCAAAACTAATGACGGTGCGGAGATTATCAAGGATGTTAGAAGCAGCCCTTTCCAGACGAGAAGTCCAAAAAGAAGATCAACTAGGAAATCACAAGAACATGAAGTGTATTGTTTCAGCTTGGGCCGATGGAGAGGGATGCCTTAGGGTGGGATCCTCCCTGTAGTTAGTACACCTAGCTAACGGTTAAGACACAGCGGAACAGAGTCGGAGGGAGTGGAGAGTTACTGACTGTTGTAGGGAGTCAGAGGGAGTGGAGAGTTACTGACTGTTGTAGGGAGTGGAGAGTTACTGACTGTTGTAGGGAGTCAGAGGGAGTGGAGAGTTACTGACTGTTGTAGGGAGTCAGAGGGAGTGGAGAGTTACTGACTGTTGTAGGGAGTCAGAGGGAGTGGAGAGTTACTGACTGTTGTAGGGAGTGGAGAGTTACTGACTGTTGTAGGGAGTCAGAGGGAGTGGAGAGTTACTGACTGTTGTAGGGAGTCAGAGGGAGTGGAGAGTTACTGACTGCTGTATGGAGTCAGAGGGAGTGGAGAGTTACTGACTGTTGTAGGGAGTCAGAGGGAGTGGAGAGTTACTGACTTGTAGGGAGTCAGAGGGAGTGGAGAGTTACTGACTTGTAGGGAGTGGAGAGTTACTGACTGCTGTATGGAGTCAGAGGGAGAGTAGATAGAGAGTAACTGACTGCTCTCAGGACTCAGAGAGAGTGGAGAACGACTGCTGTAGGGCCACTGTGACATTTACATGAAGGATACGTTGGTTCCAGAGTCTCAACCCCCTATAGAGAACCATGCCGCAGGGCGACTCTAATGGAAGCCACTTATCTCTCCCATGCCAGCACGGGTCATTACAACACACACAGGCACAGACAAGGCTACATTACGAGCCCGGGGGAAACAGGAGGGTTAGGCCTAGCGGTTAGCACACAGCAGTGTACAGATTAGATGGCATTGGATGTGGGAGACAGGGCAGTATGGCTCAGGAGCTTCATAGATAATCATAGTGCTGTCGATATGATGGTGGCTTATGATTCATGCATCACGGGCAGAGAAGATAGAAAAAAAACAAAAAAAAACAATGACTTGATGGTCAACAAGGCTTGATGGTTCCTGGCTTGAATACCATACAATGTTGTCAGTGAAGTTAGAGGAAACATAAACAAGAATGGACAGTTATGTTTAAAGTAGAAAAGAACAAAACTGACCTTTGGTTTCTGTTCCAGCAAAGCATCAAGGTAGGCAGGGCATGCAGCAGAGCATCAAGGCAGGTAGGACATGCAGCAGAGCAGAAGGGAGAAATGCAGAAAAAGAAAAAAGAGAGAGAGAGAAGTAGTTAGTTAGGCCTGTGGTTAGTTCTGGCCATCTCATTCTCAACCATTTGGAAGCTTACAGCTTACATAAGAAGCAGGAGAGAGAGAGAGAGAGAGATAGTAGGTCAGTAAGTGAGTGAGGAACAGTAGCCATTTATCTGACAGCAGACTGAGATCTTATTAAGAAGCCATTAAGAACTCTAATTGACCATGAAGACACAAAGAGTGAAGAGGTCAGGACAGCCATGACGGACAAGACAAGACGGCCCAATTCCACATCACCTCATAGCCCACGCACCCCGCACCCCACCAAACCCAGGTGCTGCCTGGAGATCTGAAAGGATGTGAAAGGGACTAACACAATATGCTAATAGCTCCTCCACTTCACCCTATGATGGGGCCAGATGGTGTTTTTGTCATATTTCTAATAAGTATTCAATAACGTTACCTAGAAAAAGTGGTTACAGAGGGAGACTAGGGGTCGCTTTGGAATTAAGCTGCGAAGCATGCCCCTCTCTGCCCAACCCACTTGGGAAATTACAGATCCTACTCTTTAAATCCAACGCCTCTAGTGGCGGAGGACGGTACTACAACGAACTCCTGCAGTTTCTTCTCTCCTCACGTTTCCCAGGTGGTTAAAGAACCCCGAGCCCCTGTTCCCCTTCCTTCCCATTTCTCATTTCATGTCTGTCTCCGTGGCTGAGGTGGAGGCACCCACACCTGCCGCGGCTCAGCCACACTGCCGTACTCTGAAAGACTGCAATTAAACTCAGCCGTCTCCAGAGAGCAGCTTACAGAGGAGAGGGTTCAGGGCACGGCTGACTGGGACGCCGTCGCATCATTAGCTAGTGTTTAATTCACCATCACAATGAGATAACCCCGCTCATGGATCTCACCATTAACTCTCGTTAACCCAGCACCTATTCACAGTGCACCTGAAAGCCCTAAAACTAATGACTTCTGTACTGTAGGCCCCGATGCTGCTCTGCGTTGTGCTTCACCCCTCCTCTCTAATCAAAGTGGAAAAGAGCTCTCGACTGGAGCGCCGCAGCCTTTTAGAAACGCCAGCGACATCAGGGGCCCTATAATAGACTCAACTTTTTAAGTACCCCGGGAGGAAATAGGGGTGCTTTCTATGTGTAAGATACCTCCCATACCCGTAACAAAGTCACAGAAACAGACACAAGCCTGCTCGTGCACACACACACACACACACACACACACACACGCTCTCACTACTTGGGGCTAACATCAACTCACTGAAGCGTGGTCTGGGCCAGAATGTTGAAGCCCATAGAGTTGGGTTGGGCTTGCGTCCAAGCTACTTGCACAGTTAAATCACCATTCCCTCCCTCCCTCCCTCCCTCCCTCCCTTGGACTGCTGTAAGCTGTAGAGCTATTCCAGAACTCCCTGTAGCATCATTACCCTGACAGCAGGGCGGTTTAGGCCATCCGCCCCGTTCAACCCCGACCCTGCACCCCCCCTCATGTGCTTACAACTCAGATAGCCTTTTATTGGCAGATGTTTACGTTCCACCAGGGAGACGTGTTCTCCCCAACATGCTGCTCCTCTGGTGGGTTGTAGAGGGTTAGAGGCTGGAATAACAACCTCTCAAACCTGGCCTTGGTGCGACTGGACTTAGTGAGTTAAGTATTTTTTTAATATTTGATTGCGGAAGTGTGCACAAGATTTGGGCGGAAGTGTCCGGGAACAAGATTAGGTCTGAGCACATGCTATACACTCGGCTTAATTTGAACACGATATGAATGGAACATGAAGCAAGGGGTTCCTTTAACCGGCAACTATCTGTCATTTGCCAATTTTTAGAAGTGTTGACGAAAAGAATCATAAAAAATAAAATAGATTATCATTAGTTGACAGGTTGGGCAACCATTCAAGTTGGTTACCACAATCACAATCTGGCAATTTGTGGGTGCCCCCATTTTACCGGAACCCCTGAAGCACTTAATACATTCAAATACTGAAGCACTTAATACATTCAATGACGCAATTGTTATCATGGCAACTCATTCATACACACAGAAAATACAAAATTCAATATCCACTTTCTGGGTGCTTCTGTATTGTTTCCTTTGTCTTCAACAAATAGCAAAATCCTTGTTATTTAGGGGAAAAATATATATTTCTCGAGGTCCATTCTCAGAGGCAGTGATGAGTTGTATTATTATAGCTAGAACAGAGGAGGTCACGGGTCACTGCCACCCACCCTGTGACCTTGAGTATGAGTCATAGAAAAATAAACCTGAATAATGCAAGATGGTAAAGAGAGAGCTGGAGAGAGAGAAAGAGTGGAGTGAGAGAGAGAGAGAAAGAGTGGAGATCACAGCCCCGTGCCGGCTGCAAATCCACATACAGTATCTGAGTCATTTTATACATTTCAACTTTCCTTTGTTTGCTGCGGCACTTATTTTGATTTGGTGGGGGTAGAGGGGCAGCAAAACAATAATAACACATAAATAATACACTAACAACCTTTTCTGAAGAGTTCCCAGGTTGTACTATCTGTGTTTTATGGGAAAATTGGTTTATAAGAGATATGAGATTTAATCTGCGGAGAATAAACTAATATAACCTTTCTGCTGCATGGTATGGCCGTGTGATAGCATCACAAAAAGGCACTGGCAAGAAATAGGAAAGCGTGCCCAGAGTCCCAATGCTCTGCACTCTGCTGCTGTGGGGTGGGGAGGGGGTTGGGGGGGGGGGGGGGGGTGGCATAGTAGGGATGGGGACATAACTCAGAAAGTTTCTCACCACTCACTCATTCAGTCCCTACACACCTCCATCACTCCTTCTTTCTGCACCGTCTCATTCTTATCAGGTCAGCCCAGCACTTCAAAGATGGCCAGTAAACTCCTAAGCCTCGCTCATGAAAGGGAGGCAAAGCAGTGTGTGTGTGTGTGTGTGTGCATGCCTCTGTGTGTTAATGGAACCAGATATTGATTACTAATGAACACGCGCCAAAGCGTGCAGATCCACAAGCTACTGCAGCATGACTGTTTGAGAGGCAACATGAGGGGAGGGAGGGGAGGAGGGACGGAGCGTGGGAGCAGGGGAGGAGACGGAGAGGTATAGAGGATACTAACTCCACATCTGAGCAGCCTTTGAGCAGCCTAATGCATATCAAAGGCTGCGCCCCCTCCACACACACACACCCACCCTTTCTCTAACTTTCCCCCAGGAGGAGTCTACAGCTGGCTTCCACTGGACCAGACCTGACCACGTCTCCTCACCTCACCTCTCTGTGGAGCTTAGCTCTGGAGGAACAGAGAAACACCCTCCAATCCTGCCTCAGATCTCACTAAACCACAGCCCAAACACAGGGATTTCATAGTTCAGCCGGGGGTGTGTGTGTGTGTGTGGGGGGGGGGGTGTGTGTGTGTGTGTGTGTGTGTGTGTGTGTGTCCTGGCCTTCTCCTTCACTGATTGGTGCTGGATAACGGCCAAGACTGCTCAGGAGAGAGGAGAAATGAGAGAAGCAGAAGAAAGAAGAAAATCTGTGATCTGAGACCCGTTCTCGCAACATACTGCTCAAGTCATGTAGAACACACAGTGTGCGTGTGTGTGTGTGTGTGTGTGTGTGCGTGCGTGCATGTGCGTAGCTGCTAAGCCTGGCAGAGCGTCATAATTAACCAATATGGAATGAGTGCATTTCATTTTAATGAGCAAGGAAATTGGAAATCAACAGTCTTTCCTGGGGCTAAGTACAATCCTATCTGAGAGACACGCATTGATTTACTTTAGCAGGTCACAATTAGACCTGATTTATATGGCCCCATCCCCCTGTCTCAGCTGCCTGCCCCTCAGCACTTGCAGAGGTGTGTGTGTGTGTGTGTGTGTGCATGCAGGAAGTGGTGAATGCCAGGGCGTGCGTCAGCGGCCTAAATGCCACCCTAGACTCCTTCTGCGCCACCCAGCTTTGCTGTACGTGATCTGGCCTCACAACAACCTGATCTTCAGTCTTAGACAACTGAGAGAATTGGAGTTTGGGGTTCCTGATGACATTATTAAAACACATGTTTCCCTTCTATGGTATGCAGCATGAGTTTGTGCTTGTGTGAGTGCACCTGTTCATCAAAACTGCTGTTAAACACGTGTATGACCTTTCACACCATTAAACCTAGTCTACTAGTCCATTACACAGATCCCTGCCGTCTGACCTATTGCAGAGAGAGCGTGAAGGCAGATGCAACACATGCACATGCACACACACACACACACACACCTTGTTTCCACCAAGCTACGAACTGATGAATAATTCCCACAGGGTGGTTTTGTCTTGGCTGCTCCGCCCTGACCTCAGATTAACTCTTAACTCATGTGTTAACGCTACATATTTCATGATACATTCTATTAAGAGGAAACTGTCTCCAAAGACGCCTACAAATAAAACCACGACTGCCGGTTCCTCTCCTCGGGCAGAACAGATTGAGCTGACGGGAACATGTGTGTGACAAAACTGAACACACACACACGCACGCACAGACACACTCCTCGATGCATTAAACCTTTATTGAGGCTGGGGAGGTCCTACTGAGACCGAGGTCTCTGTCAGAGGAGCCCTACTTTACGAACATAAAACAATCCCTCATATATGTAGGGACAATGGTACATTGAACGATTTTAACGTGGTGGCGGCTGCATGCATAAATGCATGTATAAATGAGATCTCCGTAGTCAAGAACTGGTAAGAATGTGCCTGAACAATTTATGCGCGCATTTTTTTATAGGGCAAACACACTCCCAGAAGCAATCCTATTGTAGCGGTCTTCTATTTTCTCTGTCGTGTGATGCACGCACGCCCGCACGCACGCCCACACAGATATGGATTTGCTGACCATATCCCGCAGCCTTTCGTTAACAACACACAGACACGCACATGCAACATGCTAATAATGTTGACAGAGATAATAGTGCTGGCATGCTAACCCTGGGTAGCACAGGCCAGAGTCCTGACGGGGGCACATGAGGGGTTGAGTGATGAAGAGAGGAGAGTACACACTCACTGAGCTGGAGTTCATGCGTCTGTTTGTTTGTGTGTGTGTGTGTGTGTGTGTGTGTGTGTGTGTGTTAGCAGAGGATGAGAGGAGAGGGGAGTACACACTCAGTGAGCAGAACATTGTGTGAGTAGTGTAGCATAGGCTGTTAACTGTGGTGTTAAAGCAGGGGGGGTTCAGCTATGGCGGGGGGTCAGGAGACACAGTGTGTGTGTGTGTGTGAACTCACTGACTCTGGTGTCTGCTCAGTACTGGCTTCATTGCCTGTGCAACCGCTATACTTACATTTAACACCCAGAGAGATGTGTCTTAGTGAGAGAAAAACTAGCCTCTCTCGTCTTCCCCATCCTCCCCTGCAGAGTGGCATCATGGTGTATGTGTGCGCGCGTGTGTGATTATTAACAGATTGCGTTTACAGGATGAAGCCCCTCCAGGCGTGACATCTCGCCTTCCAGGGGGGCTCCCCTCCTCTCGTCTCCTTTCCTCCGCTTTCCGTCTCGCACCCGGTCACCGTGGCAACAACAAGGCCACAGCGTTAACGGTCCCCGGGAGTCGCTCTTCCGCCGAGGGGTCAGTCACCCTGACAACAGCCGGCTCTCTCTCTCCCGTCGCCCACAAAGACACAGAAACTGCCAATTAGGCGCTGCTCGGGCCAGATGCGGAGGAGAGGGCCGCTCGTCCATCAGACTGGGAAGTGAGCAGCGGGCGGAGGGCGGAAGGCTCAGACCCATCAGTCTGCTTGTGTTTAACAGCCAGCAGCCTGGGCTCCTGTCAGCTCACAGACGTAACAGCCGTGTGTGTGTGTGTGTGTGTGTGTGTGTGTACAGGCAGGGCCACTGGAGGAGCACCTCGCAGCAGATGGAAAGCGTGAGTTCTTCTGTTACTTATAGAACATCACCATCAATCAATCTCATGAGCCTTACGTAGTCTTCCAGGGCAATTTAACAATCAGACTGAACAGAACACCTTACATCTTATTTAAATCTGATCTGGGTGTGTGTGTGTGTGTATGTGCGTATGTGTGTGTGTGTGTGTGTGCTAATGCCATTGCAGACAGCAGTAGTGTGGTATATTTGCACATGGAGCTCAGAGGGGGGAACAAACAGGCTGCATTGATCCTCCAGTTGTGAAGCCTAAAGACTAGTAATAAAGGGATTGCAGAGGAGAGGGAGAGGAGAGGAACACGGGTCGGTCCACAGGGCTCTGAGAACCTTCTTTCACAGCTCCTGGGCTTGGCTGAAGAGATTTAACATCACTTAGCAGTGTGGACTGCTATATTGGCAAAACGGCTCTTATTGATCCAAAGGGGAAATAGATTAAATGGAGTTGAGAGACTGGGTTCTCTGAAAAATAAGATGGGAGCACATGGGAGAGAGAGGTGTGCGCACACACGTGCACACACACACACGCACACGCGCGCACACACACACCTAATGTATCTCTGTGTCAGCAGTGATGTGAAAAAGCCTTATTCGATAGTTTCAACTCTAGTCAGATGAGGAGCTGTTTGAGGAGAAAAATAACAAAAACATCTGAATGAAGGAGGTTGGGTGCATACGCAAGAAGCAGGCTTTCTAAATCCATTTAGTATCAACGCTTCAGGCCAGCCTAGACCAACGTCTACTTTTTCCCTTTTTCAAGGAAAGCTGGCCAACAAAATATCGAACAGGGCGCATCTGAAATAAAGGCTTCTCTGATGTCACCTGTCACCAATGACACAGTGCTGCACGTATCTGCTTCTGATTGGTGCTGTATCAATCTCAGTGATAGTAGGGTTTCAGCCTGTGTGATTGATCCACCGTGGAGGGTTGCTAAGTGATGGTCATCTCAGAGGATCAATAACAGCACCCATTTCCCTTCTGCGCTGGCATAGCTTATTAGGCTGGGAGCAAGTGTGTGTGTGTGTGGGGGGGGGGGGGGGGGGGAGATGGGGTGTGTATGTGTGTGTTTTGAGAGACAGAGAGAGAGATGATTTTCTCCATCTCCAGTCATGCATCACACACGGCATGAAGTGGATATTACAGTAGGTTTGCGAGTGGATACTTAGTATGCCGGCGTGTTTGTCAAAGCCCACGGAAATACGAGGGTCCTTGAGAGTTCTGCTGTCCTCCTCCCCCCCGCCACCCTCTCCAAACTTCATTAGCAGACTGCGGTGTGTATAATCCCGCCCAGCGCTGGTCTAGTGAAATGACTTGCATCGTCAGGAGGATGACAGTGGACGGGCGGCTCGTGAGAGGAGAGGAGAGGAGAGGAGTGCTACAGTAGTTATCTAACTGGATGATAGATGGCCATGCTGTCAGAGATGGAAGAGAGGAGAAAAGTTGGGCTTCATTAACCACTCAGAGACAGAGAGGAGGGAGGGAGGGAGGAGGAGGAGGAGGAGGAGGAGGAGGAGGCGGCGTGTGTGTAAGAGAGGAGACTTAGCACATGTGCAACCCACGTACTGTATAGGCATGTGACACCTCCGCCACACACCAACACACGCATGAACACACACCAAACACACTTAGAATAACGATGATCAGTGGTCTGGACAGTGTGCTAAATCCTACATATCACCCAGATATGGAATTGGTCACGCAGTGTGAACAAAAGCGAAGCGGTGGGGGGGGGGGGTTGGGGGCTGTTCCGTGGGTGATAAGACCCGCATGTGATCTCAACCCTGAGGATCAACGCTCCCATCTGCCCCCCCCCCCTCTCTCTCTCTCTCGCAACTAAAAAAATCAGCTGTACATTTCCCCTCTACACACTCTCGCATACAATCTCTACAACCAACTACCTTTGCATATCACCAGCAACAGAAACGACAGTCAGTCAAGATTGTATCTGACCCTCTGAGACAAATGTAGAGATTGATGGTGTTATGGGATCAACCATCTACCCAGGACAGTGTTACCAGCTGTCTGCTGTACACAGGAAGGGATGGGACTATTGCAGAATCTGAGGAGACTGAGATCCATCCAGCCAGCTGTGTGGCAATCTAGTCCTCCGCCCGTGACACACACCTGCAGACACACACACACCTGCAGCCACACACACAAATAACACACTCCCCAGTGACACGTAGCTCCCACAGGGGAGGGGAGGGGAACAGCTTTGGCCCCCAGATGCTGTAGAATCCCTCAGGCTGAAACACCTGGATAGCTCTACTCAATCCTGACACACACACACACACACACACACACACAAACTTCAAGCTGAACTTCCTGAACACTACCTCTACCCCAGTGTCTAAAATCTAAAATTCAAGTAATTCCCCTCCACCTGTTACAGGCCAGTGATTGCTTTATTAAACCTGATTAAAAGGACAGCCTTAAACACAGGCCAAGCATCACCTCAGAGACCACACACAAACAACCTCTCTGCGTGTTTTGTCCTGTTAATTGAGAGTCTTTATTAATGTTAATTCACCAGAGGGAGAGTTTATGAGGCCTTTGTGTCCGAGGAGACCAGAGGCTAATGAATAGAGACTAGAAGAAGGAGCGGAGGAAATCACTTCATATTAGTGCACACACACACACACACACACACACACACACACACACACACACACACACACACACACGTAATTATTCTTATTTAACCTGTCTCTCAGTGTCAAACAGCCATTAATTTCAATTTGCTACCTTTAGAACTGATGAGCAGAAAATGGAATTGACCCTCACACCTCTGGTAGAACAAACACATCCTCCTTTGAATTGCAGAATGAATAAATACATGAATTTAATCAACCTGTGGAGGGGGGGGAGATAGAGTGTAGACTCATGTAACGACTCTTAATCAAGGAGGTTCAATTGAGCTACAAATCATTGTTTGGTCCAGGTTCCTGATGGAGGCGTGTGTACCATCAAGGTGTGTAGAGACATTTTGATGCTTTTGTATCATTAATACACTTTTAAAAGTACAGATGTACACTGTCTCACAGCACCTGGATCTCTCAACAGCATACAGGATCATTCAAGGGGGTTGACCTGTAGTAAAATTCTAACAAACCACCATATTGAGAACTTTCAAAAGCAGCTCCCTCTTCCACTTTGATATAAACTCACACGCGGGTGAACTCTTTTTCGACTCAGAAAACAAACATTCGGATCATCAGGGAAGAGTGAGGGAGCTCGAGAAGACTGTGATGAATATTTGATGGCGGAAAACGGAGAAGTGGAGAGATTGTAGGAGTTTAAAGTTTAATGTTGATCCAGATGCTGCTGCTCTTAAGTGGGACGAAGCTAATCTGACATGCTGTGGTGGTGGTGGGGGGGGGGGGGGGATGCCTTGGCTGGTTGAAGTGTGTGTGTGTGTTGGGGGGGGTGGGGTTGCCTGAATATGGGGCGGCTCCTGTGACTACACTGCTCTGACAGTTGGAGTAGCACTCTGGAGGACAGGGGAAAACCATGCCAGACACAACCCCCCCCCCCACCCCCTTTTAAAGTGGAAGAGCAGACTGGGACAACAAAGAGAGAGAGAAGAAATCAAACAACAGAGGGTGTCATACTTGGAGATCCCACTTCTGAGAAAGTAGAAACACACACAAGACATGTTTTATCTATAAGCATGACATACCTGTGTGCGTGCGTGTGGGGGGGGGGTTACAAAAGCACTCATTTTAGAATTACGTGAAATCATCACCCTATCTAAAACTAACACTACATGACCTGCCATTAAAGTTTGATATTTCTGAGGTAACAATCATTCCTGTCCTAATAATCATCTCATTAGGCAACTCTAGGGCATACAGTACACAACAACATCACTAAACTAGTCAGGTAAAACCTAAACTTATACACGTCTTTCTTTTAAACAGCCAAAATGACCCTCCAACAGTGAAGTGAGCTGAGAACACCTGTGGAGTCTCCTCACAGACACCGTGTAGTTCTGTAGTCTAACAACCCCCACGTTGATAAGCCAAGCCTCGTTGAAACAACATTGCCGTAACAGACGCTGTTGTGTTGTGTTGTCGTTAGAACAAAGTTACCTGGCCTCAGGAGAGCGACTGCATCTCAGACGCTTGTTCTGCCACCTGCCTGGTTGTCTGTGTACCTGTGGTGTTTTAAACCGTCTCCATAATTCAGCAGCGCGTCGCCACAAAACATGCCACCGCGTGTTCCAGGGGCCTCTCTGCGCCCTGCGCACGATGTAGCGTTTGTGACAAGGTAGATAATGCATAGGATGAATAATTCAAAAATGGCGTGAAGCTAAACTACGTAGCACGCTAGGCTAGGCTAGACAGCTGCAGGAGTGGGAACACAGTGAATAAATCATGAGGGAGGGGGCTAATAGAGAGAACAGAGGCAGCTGATTTCTCTCTCCTCCCCCCCCCCCCCCCCCCCCTCCCCCCCACAAACATATCTGTGTTCTCAACCTCACCACTGGAGCTGTGATAGCTCTTCACTCATTCATCATTCACTAACTGGTACAGGTAAGAGCGAGTCCCGCTGCAACCCAACAACCAACCACAAACACACCGTGTAAGAAGAGGAGAGACAACAGCACGGTAGGACTCGACGTCCACGTCTCAATAACCTTTCCTTGCTTCCTCGCCTCCTCTTCAAAAACGCCATTGGGGAGAAGGTGTGAAGCCTCTGCCCTCGGCCTCCTTCTCATCCAACGCATTCTGAGAAGGAGGCCAGGAGCGAGGAAAGATTTAAGATGTCGGAGAAAGGGAATGAACATCAAACGCACTGGCCTGAGGATCATATGGATGGAGTCAGGGATGAGGGAGTCTTTGAATCCCCAGAGGAGGCAAGGCAGGAGAGAGAATCACTATCAGGCCTAATGATAAGCCTCTGTTCTGGTCTCCAGCATAAAATAGCATCAGAGATTAGACCAAATTGAACCGTAACAAATGAGTGTTCTCTGCTTTGATGCAGATTCTACAACGCGCTTAATGAAGGTGACAAAAAAGGAAACTAAACTGTTAATAGAAGCCTGGAGGCTGATGGAAACACACACACACACACACACACACACACACACAGTATCTGTCTCTAGTACCAGGGCTGAAGATGTCGCCTAATGCACCATCGACATGAATGCACACACTTTTCATTGTGCAGCGCTGCTTAATTACTGAAGCTATAATGTGAAGACCGGTCTCCACCATCCCAGCCAGCGAGAGGGAAATTGGACCAAGACAGCCGTGGTCACGAGGCGTCGCAGCACAGCGGAGAGAAGGAACTGGCTGGAGGGAACGAGAGAGAGAGAGAGAGAGACGAGCAGCACGGCCATGCAGAGAGAGCAGGGCTTTATGGGTAAATGAGCTACTGGACATGTACACACACAACTACCCTGGACAGTGGGTTCATATGGTCCAGAACAGAGGAGTTAATGAGGAGGGAGAGAGGGGGAGGGGGAGAGAGAGAGAGAGAGAGAGAGAGGGAGAGAGAGAGAGAGAGAGAGAGAGAGAGGGAGAGGGAGAGGGAGAGGGAGAGGGAGAGGGAGAGGGAGAGGGAGAGGGAAAGGGAGAGAGAAGGGTGTGTATTCTGACCTGGTCTGTGGGAGCCAAAGGTGAGTGCTAGTCTGCTGAGGAGGTCAGGGATGTCATAGCGATCCTCGTCTGCCACCACCCAGAAACAGTTCTCTGACATCTCCTGGGGGCGGATCTGCGCGCACAAACACACACACACAGGGGTCAACAATTAACATAAACACACTATGAAAAAAAACAAAAAAAAACATCCATAACATACAGCTGCTCTACATGTGCATCAAATTATTCATAGCCTTGCCAGCCCACACCCATCATGGACAGCACAACAGTTTTAAATCACATACAACTGGTTCAATTTCCCCAAGCATCACGCCCACATAGGAGGAGAGAGAGAGAGATTTGAGATAAAAAAGGGAGATAAGGGAATTGAACATATGGCAATATGCTACAGTAGCTCTGCCTCCCAGCTTACGGTAGCTGGCTCTGACAGGGAGAGGCTGGTGCCACTGGCAACCTGTACGCTGTAACAGGCAGCACTGAAACAGAGATGCCCTCCTGAACCGGACCGTTCTGCCCTCACTAAGCCATCGACCTCGGCCTTACAGAGACTCAAAACAGCAGCATAAATACAACAGAAACACCTCCTCAAACTGACGAGAGGGCCTTCCCCCTTGTTCCTCCGACACCCCTTCACACAGAGAGACGCACTCGAGAGGAAGAGTCGGCCCACGAGGTCTGTCGGCCAAAAGCCGTCCTAAATCAGGCATCTCTGAAACACCTCGGCCCGCGGACGCTACAGCGCAGCCTTAGACGTCACGGTAACCAATGTGTGCAGAGTTCTTTCTATCGGCTGTGCGATGTGTGTGGAGACGTGCACACATCCCAACGACTGAGTCAGAAACAGTGTGTGTGTGTGTGTGTGTGTGTGTGTGTGTGGTGTAACAGATGTGGTCGAGTGGACTGCTCACAACAGTAATTACAGCATCTATTCCTCCTTGTAGCTTCATTAAACTCTAAATAAGAGCGGGGAACTTTACAAAATAACAGAAGAGCCCTCAAAGGGGCCCTAACTTTGAAGTCCTATTAGTAAGACAACTTTTGGGATCTATTCATGAATATACAAGCGTGTTGCGTCTCATACAGCTGTAGAACAACACTAGGGTCTCCTCGTGTCCTGATACCAGATGATCACACCACTACATACTAGCATATGGTACCGCCTGCTAAACAGCTGTACGGATGTGGAGAAATAAAATCGGATTAAATATTAATTGTAATAGAGTAAACTAATATCACTCCGAAGAGGTACGGCAGCATCTGTTGGAGCAGAACGTAAGGCCGTTTGACAATAGCATCTGAGCATCGTACACATCGTAGAGAGTTGCAGAAGCTGTTTTTTAATGACTGTTGGCAAAGACAGGCAGAAAGTTGTTCTCCTCGTGCCTTCAGAAACATCTGGACTGTTCAGGTGTTGCTAGACAATGTCAAAAACAAAGTTAAGCTCTGCCGTATGGAACATGAGGGGTCCGCTCTGTAAAAACGTTTCAATACAGAAACCAAACATACCGTAGAATGAGACGGTACCTGCCTGCCTAGCTGTGCTGTGAGAGTGCCTTCACGCCCCCAGAGAAACAGGTTGAGCACCACTGCCCTAGATTATCTCAGGCTAATGTGGCAATGCTATGCTAACGTGATTGTGGGTCAGGTGGCGTGGGTGGCGGTCTTACCTTGGACCAGTTGAAGCGCTTCATGGAGGTCTCAGGCTTGAACTCCTTCTTGGGCCGGAGGCCGAAAGGCAGCACAGGGTGAGGGGGGGAGGCCAGTGCCCCCCCGAATCCCAGAGGAGGTGGTGGGGGGACCCCGAAGGGCGGAGGCATTCCTGGTGGGGGTGGGGGGCCACAGCCAGGGGGGAGAGGAGGTGGAGGTGGGGGAGGGGGTAGAGGGGGACCCCCGGGGGGGCCTCCAGGTGCAGGGGAAGGAGGTGGAGGCTGGTGGGGGAAGAGGGAGGCCTCGGAAGGGTGGGCGGAGGAGAGCCCTACCGGCACGGCTCCAAACTACAGAGAAGAAAAAACAAACAAACAAACAAACAACAGGACAGAAATGTTTAACACACACACACAGCGAAACGAAATCACATAGGCTCTAACCCTTAAAAGATTCATCTGTTCCCCAGGCAGGCACCTCTTCGATGTACATTTACCAATTTAAAGCAGCCATTTTACTGAAAAACCAATAGAGCATCACTACCATTTAAAAGAAAGACTTGCAGTACAACACCATATACATCACAAACCATCAGTATTGAAGTTTGTGTTAACCTGTTCTCTTAAGTGATTGCTTGCGTCCAGCACTGCTGAAAAACAACTGCAGGCTGATATAGTTAACATAAAAGTCAAATTAAATGTTTTCAACAAAAAACATTGTCTGTCCATTGATCATGTCTATTGACGATCGCCTTGCGGAGAGAAACCTGTCCCTAAGCAGGACATAGAGTTCCATAAAAGGTTTTGTGTGCTATGAGAGGCAATCTGACATCAAAGCACACAGCTGTGTGATAACCTTGAACTGAGATTGAGAGAAGAAAAGAGAGGGAGAGAGATGGAGAGAAAAGGACAGAGGGAGAGAAATAAATTAATGACTGAAATGTATTCTACACAATCAATGTCAATGTCAATGTGTGCAATAATGTAGGGTCTAAACGGTAAGGCTGAATGTACAGCTTTCTAAGTGTGTTATTTGTTGAAGAGCTGAGCCTTGAGATGAAACTGGTTTGAGTGACAGCCTTCGAGGCGAGGACGAGCATAAGTGTTTTTACTAACAAGTATGTTACATCATAAGGCTGCCCTTTACAGACGCGCACACACACACACACACACACACACACACACACACACACACTGTCCAGTACATATCTGATGGCTTAGAAGGATGAATAATGAAATGAATAAATAAATAAATACATAATGAAATGGGTAATGTATAAATCAGACCACAGCCCTCGTGTGTGAAGGGGTCTTGTGGAGACACGACTTTCCTGCCTCATTGTGTGTGTGTGTGTGTGTGCAGGACCAGGGGAGACACCTTCAGTCACCCGGCAGGACAGAGCCATCACCGTTCTAATGGCCACATGTTTACTGATCAAACCTTCCAACACACACTCCACAAGATTCTCTCAAAGCTAAAAATCAAATGGTATAACCAGGGCAACAGAGCTCCACAAATGGTATGGTACAGAGAAAATGGTTTATTGATCGAGGGAGCAGTTTTAGATTAAAGACCCACACAAAGGTCAGCCTTGGGCCCCCTCTCTCTCTCTGTGAGATGTCCCTACTGCTGCTGCCTGCTTCTCTCACTGGAGGTAGAGAAGTCTCTTTGAATGTACAAGTGTGTGTGTGTGGGTGTGTGTGTATGTATGAGAGAGAGACCGTGAGTGTGTGAGTGTTGTGTGTGTGTGTGTGTATGAGAGAGAGAGAGAGAGAGAGAGACAGTGAGTGTGTGAGTGTTTGTGTGTGGGTGTGTGTATGAGAGAGAGAGAGAGAGAGAGTGTGAGTGTGAGAGAGTGATGGATAAAAAGAAAAAAGAAATAAGATAAAAAGAGAAAGAAAGAAGCTAAATTGGTAAACCCTCCACAGTTCTAGCCTTGGAAATACTCAAGTATATCTACCAGCGAAACCAACAACAATACATAAGAGCCAGCGGTGTGGACTCTAAGAGCAGGCCTCCGTGTGAGAGCTCACCACTTCATTCACTACTTCACCACGGTGTGGATGGAGGCTGGGGAACACATTTCCTCTTGCTAGCCATTACAACAGGCACCAACAAAACCCTCTATCATCTATGTGAAGTTTGTGCCGATAGGTCACAGAGATGGCAGCTAAAAACATGAGTGTGAGTGTGTGTGTGTGTGTGTGTGTGTGTGTCTGTCCTCTCTGAGCCCTGATGCAAGGGAATATGTGAAAGAGAAGCAGTGCTATTGGAGTATTCTCTCTCTCTCTTTGTTTACGAATTGCGTCTTCTTATCAGGAAAAATAGAAACTTTTCTCTCTTCTGTTTTGTTTCACGGAAACGTGGCTGGTGGAATCTACACCGGACTCTGCTGTACAGCTGCCCGGCTTCCAGCTGTTACGGGCGGATCGTGAGACGATTTCTACACGCAAAGCGAAAGGTGGAGGGATCTGTTTCTATATAAATCAACGCTGGTGCAACGACGTGAAAGTGATTCTCCTGACCTGGAGTCATTTTTCATCACCTGCAGAATGTTTTACTCTGCACGTGAATTCACTTCTTTTATATTGGCTGGAGTTTACATACCCCCACAAGCTGATGTGAAAGTGGCTCAACATCAACTCGCCGACCAAATATTAGGAGTGGAGAGAAGGAGAGTGAACACATATTCCCCAGTCATTGTCCTTGGGGACTTTAACACGGGCAACTTAACTCACAAACTCCCTAAATATAAACAGTTAATCAAATGCCCGACCAGGGAGGAGAAGATTTTGGATCACTGTTACAGCACTATCAGCAGAGCTTATCACGCATTTCCCCGCACGGCTCTGGGACTATCTGACCACGCTCTTATTCATTTGATCCCGGCATACAGGCAGAAACGAAAACTTTCTAAACCTGCTGTGCGGATATCTAAGAATTGGAGCAGCAGAGAAGCAGTGGAGGAGCTGCGTGACTGCCTAGACACCACAGACTGGGACATTTATAAGACTGCTTCCAACAGCCTGGACGAATACGCAGAGTCTGTGACATCGTACATCAGCTTCTGTGAGGACAGATGTATTCCAACACACACCAGGGTGAGTTACAACAATGACAAGCCCTGGTTCACAGCAAGACTCAAACAGCTTCGTTTGGAGAAGGAGAGGGCTTTCAGGAGTGGAGACAAGGAAAGGTTTAGACTGGCAAAGTACACATTCGGGCAAGGAGATTAAGGAGGCCAGACGACAGTACTCAAAGAAGCTAGAACAACAGTTTGCAGCCAACCTGACATGCAAACAACCTGAGTGACTTCTCCTGTAGATTCGACAATGGAGCAGTCCTGACTCTGACCAACACAACCAACCCTCCCCCACAGCTATCACACCTCTTCTTCCCAGCCTGGACAGAGACACTACCCCCCCCTACACAATGGACCCAGACAGCCCCCTCCCCCCCATCGCACCTCTTTCCATCCAGGAGAGAGACGTCAACAAACTGTTAAAGAAACAGAACCCCCGCAAGGCAGCTGGACCAGATGCTGTCTCCCCCTCCACACTGAAGCACTGTGCAGACCAGCTGTCTCCAGTGTTTACGGACATCTTTAAACACTTCACTGGTTGAATGCACGGTACACCTGCCTGCTTCAAAACATCCACCAGGATCACAGGCCTTAATGACTACAGACCAGTCGCCCTGACCTCTGTGGTAATGAAGACCTTTGAGTGCCTTGTGCTCACCCACCTCAAGGCCATCACCAACCCCCTCCATGACCCACTGCAGTTTGCCTATAGAGCCAACAGGTCTGTAGACGACGCAGTCAACATGGGACTTCACTTCATCCTCCAGGACCTAGACTCCCCCGGCACCTATGCTAGGATCCTGTTTGTGGACTTCAGCTCTGCATTTAACACTAACGCCCCAGCTCTTCTCCAGGACAAGCTATTCCAGCTGAGCGTGCCTGAGCCCACCTGCAGGTGGATCACTGACTTCCTGACAGACAGGAAGCAGCAGGTACAGCTGGGCAAGCTTGTCTCGGAGCCCCGGACCATCAGCACCGAAGCCCCACAAGGCTGTGTGCTCTCTCCACTACTCTTCTCCCTCTACACCAACAGCTGCACCTCTAGCCACCCTTCTGTCAAACTCCTGAAGTTCGCGGATGACACAACCCTCATTGGATTAATCTCCAATGGGGATGAAGCCGCCTACAGAGAGGAAGTTGACAGCCTGGCTTCCTGGTGCAGCCAGAACTACTTGGAGCTGAACACCCTAAAAACTGTAGAGATGGTAGGAGACTTCAGGAGAAGGCCAGCCCCAACCCCCCCCTTCATCATCTGTGACTCCCCAGTTAGCACTGTGGAGTCATTCAGATTCCTGGGGACAATAATTTCAAAGGACCTCAGGTGGGCGGAGAACATCACCTCCACCATCAAGAAGGCCCAGCAGAGGATGTTCTTCCTGCGGCAGCTGAAGAAATTCAACATGCTGCAGAAAGTGATGGTCGAGTTCTACACGGCCATCATTGAGTCCATCCTCAGCTCATCAATCACCGTCTGGTTCGCTGCCTCCACTGCCATGGACAAAGGCAGACTGCAGCGGATCATTCGGTCAGCCGAGAAGGTCGTCGGCTGCAACCTGCCATCTCTCCTGGACCTTTTCCACTCCAGGACCAATAAGAGAGCAGGAAAGATCATCACTGGTCCTTCCCATCCTGGTCACAACCTCTTCCAGAGACTTCCATCCGGGAAAAGGTTCCGGTCAATCAAGACTAAAACCTCGCGCCACCTGAATAGTTTCTTCCCCATGGCAGTGGGACTCACAAACAAGCCCCCTGCCTCTCACTGACTCTGGGACTTCCACCCCCCCCCCCCCACCCACCCTGTCACACACACAATGCACTGACAGTGTAATTTATAATTATTTAAAATTATTCTAATTTATAGTGTACATGCCCCACAACCATTTCACAGCCTCTAGCCTCATTGCCACTTAGTCTCACACAGCCTACAAGATGTATTGTTCTGCTGCCCTTTTTTGTAAATGTGTACATTTGTTATTGCTATTTTGTTAATATTTTGCTATTTTGTAAATTTCTTGTCAATATTTGCTATTTGTTTTTCATGTCCATGCACCAACCTCACCAGGTCAATTTCCTGTATGTGCAAATATACTTATATATATATACAAATAAAATAATTCAGATTCTGACACTGGAGACTTGGAGGGGAAATCCAATCATGTAACCACCAGTTGAATACCATGCATGTCCACATAGGAGAGTATAGTATATAGAAGTATTGAATATTGAAGTACTAGTTCCAGGATTGCTACTTATTGTACTGTATACAATTGTGTGTGTGTGTGTGCGTGGGTGGGTGTGTAGTACCTGGAATCTGAAGGCCTGTAGTTCTGCTTGAAGCTCATTGATTTTCTCTTCACTCTTCAACAGCTGAGCCTGCGCCTCCTGTCTGCCCACAAACTCCTCATCAAACTGGAAAAAGAAAGCGTGCGCTCACACACACACACACACACACACACACGTCAGTCCTTCTATTTAAGGGTAAACAAACACTTATGCTTGGAGAAAACTGATTGTCACAGTGGCTCTTCATCAAAGCCAACATTGACATGAAGAGTGAAAGGCCACAACTAGGGTAGGCTGAGGTATATTCAACAACCATCAAGTTTATAGATCTACCTGTGTGTGTGTGTGTGTGTGTGTGTGTGTGTATGTGGCCAACAATGATGAAAGGACTAACAAGGACAAACTCTCTACTTTTTTTACCTCTCTCTACAGAAAGGTTGGGCTCAATTGCATTTCACATCCATCGATTGCTATTTTGCTATTCACATTAATCAGTTTAATTTCATTTCTGCATTGTAAATGTTAATGGTATTTTCCGATACCTGAATTGGAATACCAAATACATTAGCTGTGCTGGTGTTAATGGCGGAATTGAAATGGTATTGACCCCAACCCACAAACTCTCCTCATTCTCATAAAATGTGGCTGGCTGGCACGTGCACGTGCACGTACACGTGCACACACACACGCGCACGCACACACACACACACACACACACACACACACACACAGCTGGAACACCTAGTCCGCAACATCACCTGCTGTGTGTGGATGCTTAATTAATCACAGCAACAAACAGCTTTCTCTATGCCATGATGATGTTGTTTGTGTGTGTGTGTGTGTTTACATGCAGTCAGTTTGTTTATCAGCTACTCGTCTCTCATGTGCGGTGGGAGCCGAGGCTGGTGTAGGGGGGTGGGGGGTGGGGTAACAGTGGGGGGGGACGGTTGGGCGGTACAACAGTAATACGGTAACCCGCGGGATTTGAAAATGCCCACGGTGCACTTTTCAATACCATCATAACATTTCTGCTCCATTATCTATTAAACTCCCAGATTAAGAGCTGTTTTTCTATTCACAATATGTAACGCTGCCGCCGCCAGCGCTGATGAGCGAGAGGCAGAGTGGGTTTTTTCTTTTTTCTCTCAGCTGAGAGAGCAGGAGGGGGAGGGGCTGGTGCCGCACACTCGCTTCACACACACACAGACACGCCACACCACACACACAGGAGTGAGGGAGAGAGATGTGTTTGTTTTTGCCTATTTTTTGGTCTTTCTTTTTTTGCCAAAATCACCTACGTTAAAAACTGCTTTCCAATCGGGGTGTACTGAGAGGTAACTACAGTATCTGTATTGGGCTCAATATTCAGGTATGTAAATAAAACGTTTTTTTTTTTTTTTTTTTTAAACACCGATATACACTCACCGGCCACTTTATTCAGTACACCTTGCTAGTAGCAGGTTGGACCCCCTTTTGCCTTCAGAACTGCCTTAATTCTTTGTGGCATAGATTCAACAAGGTGCTGGAAACATTCCTCAGAGATTTTGGTCCATATTGACATGATAGCATCACGCAGTTGCTGCAAATTTGTCGGCTGCACATCCATGATGCAAATCTCCCGTTCCACCACATCCCAAAGGTGCTCTATTGGATTGAGATTTGGTGACCGTGGAAGCCATTGGAGTACACTAAACTCATTGTCATGTTCAAGAAACCAGTTTGAGATGATGTGAGCTTTGTGACAGGCACGTTATCCTGCTGGAAGTAGCCATCAGAGGATGGGTACACTGTGGTCATAAAGGGATGGACATGGTCAGCAACAATACTCATGTAGGCTGTGGCGTTTAAACGATGCTCAATTGGCACTAAGGGGCCCAAAGTTTGCCAAGAAAATATCCCCCACACCATTACACCACCACCACCAGCCTGAACCGTTGATGCAAGGCAGGATGGATCCATGCTTTCATGTTGTTTACACAAAATTCTGACCCTACCATCTGAATGTTGCAGCAGACAAGGCAAGGTTTTTCCAATCTTCTATTGTCCAATTTTGGTGAGCCTGTGCGAATTGTAGCCTCGGTTCCCTGTTCTTAGCTGACAGTAGATCAGCAGTTTCTGAAATCCTCAGACCAGCCCGTCTGGCGCCAACAACCATGCCACGTTCAAAGTGACTAAAATCACCTTTCTTCCCCATTCTGATGCTCGGTTTGAACTTCAGCAGGTCGTCTTGACCATGTCTACATGCCTAAATGCATTGAGTTGCTGCCATGTGATTGGCTGATTAGATATTTGTGTTAACGAGCAGTTGAACAGGTGTACCTCATAAAGTGGCCAGTGAGTGTATATAGTTGTTCGGAAAGTTAAGTTGAGGAATTGTCTTGTTTACTGCAACTGTGTTATATTAAGACACATTTAGCTGTCTGTTATTTTGAAAAGTAGCTGTCTGTTACTTTAGAAAGTGTGTGTGAGTGAGTCCTACCCCTCCCCTCGTGCTCTCAGCAGCCTTGGAAAAAACAGCGCTCCCTCCCTCTCTGGGAGATCTGTGATCTGTCGCCCACGGCAAAACTCCTCAGAAATTCTGAATAAGAAGTTGATATTGGGCACGTATCTGTTATGTTTTATGTTTGTATTTGTATCTGTATTTGTATCTGTTTAAATCTTTTTGCTATCGAATGTGAGGGAGACAGTATAGCTGTAACGTAATTTAGCTTTTCCATGGATATTAAATATATGGAGAAAGACTGCTCCCATCAGCCACTTGCAGCGCTACGTTTTTAATATACAAACACCGTAAAACCCGGGAACTTTTTAGGACGGTATAAAGGAGTGAGATAATGTATACAGCACAACCCTAGTAGGGGGTGTTCGGTGTTAAATCCCGTGGCTGGACCAAACTGGCTATCTTTAGTCCAGCTCTGGCCCACGGCTGTACCGCCTGTACCGCCCTGCTCTGCAGTCACCGGCTCAGCTCGGTGTATGCTTTGTAAATGCTGATATCATATGAAAGAGATCACAGACACGTTATCACAAGTAAGATACTCAAAAAGTGTATGGTAGGGACGTTTTTAAAGAATATGAAAGCTATTCAAAAAACTATCATGTTTAGTGTGTGTGTTTTCAGAGAGGCCAGAGAGGTTCCGAGCCTGCAGAGATCAAGTTTCTACGGCAACATTCATTTTTACCCACACTTACAAAGCAGCATCCTGAGAGAATCAATGCAGTCCTCTTTTTAATCTTGGAATTGTGTTAATTACAAACGACTGTGTTAACGATTTCTAGTAATCTTCTTATAATCAGGGGAATTTAAATGGCCTTCCTCAATGGCCTTCAAAGGCAGAGCTCCTTGTTACACAACGCTGTGAATGCAATGTAGAGGAGAGCCACAAAAGGTGAAGGAAAGGACTGTGTGTGTGTGTGTGTGTGTGTGTGTGTGTGTACTTGCCTTTTGAGCCAACTCTGAGGCTCTCTGCTCATACTCCTCTACCCGTGCCTTATCCACACACACCTCTGAAAAGACAACAACAAACAGTCAGGGCAGATGGAGGGAGAAAAAGAAAAGAAAGAGAGAAAGAAAAGTTGTCCTTCTCCCTGCAGTGCTTCCACACAGTACAGCCTCCGGGTGGCATTTCACTTGCCTAGGAGGTGGCTGAAGTCCACATCCAGGCGTTTGCGGTAGGAGAAGTCTGGGTCTGTACCGCTACGATGGAGGACAATCTGAGACACACACTCCTCTATGATCTTAAAATACTGGGGTCTGGGGGAGAGATAATGAGAGAGGGAGGGAGGGAGAGAGAGAGAGAGAGAGATTGAGAGACATGGTAAACTCAGCAGGTAATTAATCCAGCAGTATACGAACAGATCTCGACTGTGTTCACAGACAGGGAGGTTTAAAACTAATTTGTTATACAAAGACAAAAACCTGATGTGCGTGTCAAATGGTAGGATGGGAAGTGTGTGTGTGTGTGTGTGTGTTTGTGTGTGTGTGTGTGTGAGAGCTGACAGGAGAGAGCCTGACTGATTTAGAAGCAATTCTGGACGGATAGACGGACACACACACACACACACACACACACACCCCCCCCCCCCCCCCCTCGGTGCTAGCTAGCGCAGCTGCAGTGCTCCTACAGTACTGCAGAGGTGACAGTCCACCCTGTGTCACTGTCAAAATCACATTAACAGCCTTTTATGCTGCTTCTGCCAACGGCCTCCGACTCAGGGTCGCTGCCTCCGCCCCTCCTAAACGTGTCCAATCACATCCTGACGGCCTGACGCTCGGCCGGCGGTGGAAAGGTTGAAGAGACCTTGATTTCAGATAAGAATTTAACAAGACGCGTCGTAGCTTAGAGCGCTACAACACAATTTATGGCTCTCAGACAAAATCAATAAGGAACACTGCCCACTTAATCTCTGCAGCGGGGCTATCCAGCAACCTGACACACACACACACACACACACACACACACGGAGGTCGAGGATATGGAGGTAGATGAGGAGGAGGAGGATGTGGATGTGGAGTTAGAGGAGATGGATGAAGAGAGGGATGAGGTAGAGGATATGGAGGAAGAGGAGGAGGAAGACAAGGGCAAGGAAAAAGTTTCATAGATGTCACAACTAGTGCAAGGCTGGTTGCCATTGCCCACCCACGCTATGGTTCATTTATATAACAGGCTCACGCACCTGAGTGATTGAGTCCTGGCAAGTTGATAGACTAACTGCTACCTGTCACTTTTAGGGACATTAAACAGAGCTAGAAACCATTAGGGTCTACAGGTGGTGACCAACTGTGAAACTAATGTGACAAAGTTAAAGTTACAAAATTAATGCTTTTAAGACTTTATAAAACGTAAAAGCTAAGTGCTTAGCTGAGTTATTGTAGCCAAGCTGAAATAAAGCATCATACTAGAACAGCATGTCCCAGTGAGGTGGGGTGGGGTGGGGGGGGAGAGATAGAGAGAGGGGGGAAGTTGGAGAGAGGTGGAGAGGTTGAGGAAGATGGAGCGAAACTCATCTTCCATAATATCACATTGGAAACTCTTTCCATGGGCCACCTGTGTGCACTTCATCAACGCATTATATCATACAAGCGATCCAAAGAAAACGCTAGCGACACTCGCACGCACAGAGACATCAAGACCCACCTCCATGGCAAGACAGGGAGGAGAGACACGGATGTAGAAAGTCACACAGAGAGACACCATTCAGAGTATTCTCGTCTGCAGGCGAAGGTGTGTTCCATAATGACTTCAGAAGAAAGAGATTAATCATACATTATGGAACTAATGACAAAGACTGTCTGCTAGGCGAAAGCTGGAGCGCCAGGCACTTTAGAAAAGATTGGTTTTGGAAAATTGTGGATGATACATTTCATATTATTTAGATTAGGGTGTGATCTTTTGATCAAGCCCAGGTTTAACTGGCTTCCAGCTGTGAGCGGAGATCCGACATAAAACAGGCCTTTGAAAGAGGAGCATTAAAACGGGCGAGCTACATCCTCTTCAGATGGAGAGAAGATGAAAGAAACGGCATTCTCTTTGTTGGCCGATGTCGTTGGGAAGTTGTAGGAGTGGGAGAGGGTGACGCTGAGCAGAGCAGAGAGGGGATGGGTTGCTTCCCCCGTGTTGCATTGTGGTGAGGAGGTTTCATAAGGCATTATATCAGGGGTGTGTGTGTGTGTGTGTGTGTTGTATGACGAGGGCGACAGTATACAGGGCAAGACAGGATCCATTGTTTTGACGATTAACCGAGATTTTATTCAGACTGATGATAACTAGAGAGGTCACAATCAAACACCCACCTCGAGAAGAAGAGGAGGAGGAGATGGAGGATGATTAGGAGGAGGAGTAGAGGCGGGACGGGGAAAGAGAAGAGGAAGGGAAAGGAAGAGGGGCGGATGAAGGATTGGAACAACAGAAAAGAAAACGAGGAGGAGGATAATTGAGAGATGAGGATGATAAAACGAGGGAGGAAGAGAGGGAGTAGAAGCAGAGTGACACTAACATCCATAGAGAGCACTGTGAATGGTGTGTGTGTGTGTGTGTGTGTGTGTGCGCGTGCGTTTACTCGGGGGGGGGGGGGGGGACTCACCGTACAAAGTAGTCGTTGCGTATGAGCATCAGGTGCTGAAGTATGGAGAGGAAATAGACTTCGCCAGAGCTGTCCTTCACCAGACTCTGGAGCACACTGAACACATCCCCTACATCAGTACGGAGCGTTAAGGAACACAACACTCGCTGTACACTAGAGGAACAGAGGCACACAGTTGAGGCTGGTTGAGATCGAAAATCAGAGGACGGGCTCATTGTAATGCATGGAACGGAATTTTAGAATGTATACTTTTAGAATGTATAATTTTAGAATGTATACTTCTTAATGTTCGATCACTAAGTAATAAGACTTTTGTTATTAACAAACTCATATCTGAATATAAAATTGACTGCATGTTTTTACCAGAAACCTGGTTAAATAGTGACAGACCTGCTGTTCTTATTGAGACGTCCCCTCCATGCTATAGGTTTGAACATTCTGCAAGGCATGGTAAAAAAGGCTGTGGGATTGCCTCTATATTTGCTAACGCCCTAAACTGTAGAAATATCCCTATTGGTGATTTTCATGCTATACTGTTAAAATCCCAACCCCCTGTGCTTGTTATAACAATATATAGACCCCCCAAACAGCGTCCTATCTTTTTAGATGACTTCACCAAAATGTTGTTTATTGTCAGTAGCAATTATGAAAACATTATGGTCATAGGTGACTTTAATCTACATGTGGATAATGCGGCCGACTCTAAAGCCGCTGAGTTCCTAAATTTGTTGAGCTCTCTGGATTTTATTCGACATGTTAATGGTCCGACTCACAACCGCGGTCAAACGTAGGATCTAATTATCACTCATGGTCTAAGGATTGATGCTTCCTCAATCTCAGACCACAACTGTATATTTTTTTTCTCTGCATTCTTATCATCTAGCTTTGTGACTGAGCAGGTTGTTAGGAAACATTATCTTACAGATCCTTCCTTCCTCTTGTGATGATTTAGTCAACAATTTTAATAATAAGCTGAAGACTACCATTGACGCTATAGCACCAGCCAAACATAAGAAGATTAAATCTAAACCGAAACCACCATGAAGAACTGGGGATATTATTAACTTAAAGAAAACATTTTGAAAAGCTGAGCGTCAATGGAGAAAAACTAAGCTGCAAGTCCACAATGACATTTTTAAAGAACACCTCACTATCTTCAATAAAGCAATTAGAAATGCAAGACAAGCTCATTTCTCAAAGCTGATTTCTAAAAATCATAATAATCCCAGAATGCTTTTCTCAACCATTGACAGCCTCATAAATCCAGCTCCAAAAAGTCACTCTTTCATCACCAAAATGAGACAAGATAGCAAAAATCAGGCTGGATCTAAACCATGTTATACTGAATGTGTGTGAGCCCCAGTCTTTGGACACTTTCCCTCTGCCTAAGTCTGCTCTGAATGATTTTACTGCTGTTGATAAAGAAATGCTCAGGAACAAAGTAATGCAATTAAAACCATTAAGACAGTGTTTAATTGTCTTGAGGATAAAGGGATTGTAAATCACTCCTTGCTGACCCACTGGCACTGGCATTTTCCCACTGGCACTGAGAACTGCTATTGTGAAACCTCTCCTAAAGAAAGGTAACCTGCATCCTTCAGTGCTGAACAATTCCAGGCTAATTTCAAACCTTTCTTTTTTTAGTAAACAAACAGCTAAATGATTACCTCAATTTCAGCTGTATATTCAATCTGGCTTTCGTCCTCAACACAGCACTGAGACAGCACTAGTTAAATTAAGTAATTCAATTAAATTAAGTTGTAAATGACCTGAGAATCAACATGGATGACAAGAAACTCTCAATATTAGTACTTTTAGACTGAAGCGCTGTTTTTGAAACAGCCGATCATGACATCCTGATTAACAGACTACATAATTGTGTTGGCCTCTATGGCTCAGTTTTAGATTGGTTTAGGACTTATCTGTCCGGTAGAGACTATCTTGTCTCCATTGGTGACCACTCCTCGGCTAACACGAGCATAACATGTGGGGTTCCTCAAGGCTCCATTCTGGGACCTGTGTTCTTCAGTCTCGATACGCTGCCACTGGGAAATATCAGAGAACACTGAATTCATTTTCATAGCTATGCCGATGATACACAACTGTACACCTCTTTATCACCCAATGACATCAGCCCTATTGATAAACTGGTTCAATACATTGATCATATCAACTTGTGGATGTCACATAATTTCTTGCAATTATACAAACATAAGACAGAGGTTTTAATTATCGGAGCAAAGGTCCAGAGAGAGATACTGTGCACTAACTTAAAATCCCAGGCACAAAACGCCAAACCCCTAGCAAAAAATCTTGGCGTGCTTCTAGACCCTGATTTGAATTTTGAATCTCACATCAGTAATCTCACTAAAACCGCCTTTTATCACCTTAGAAATATTGCTCAAGTGCAACCGTTTCTCTCCCAGACAGATACTGAGACTTATGCATGCTTTTATCACTAGCAGGCTTGATGACGGCAATGCTCTCCTTTCTGGTCTAGCTAAGAAAGCGATAAATAAGCTACAGATCATTCAGAATGCAGCAGCACATGTACTAACCAAGAGCAGAAGGAGAGCACACATCTCACCTGTCCTAAAGTCCCTTCATTGGTTGCCTGTCAGTTTTAGGACAGATTATAAGATATTTTATTGGTGTTCAAACCACTCAATGGACTAGCGCCTGAATACTTGTCAGACATGCTTTTAATATATGCTCCCTCAAGATCTCTCAGGTCCTCTGGCACTGGCCTTTTAGTTGTTCCCTGGGTGAGGACAAAGAACGACGGGGAGGCGGCATTTAATGTCTCTGGTCCTCGCCTCTGGAAAAGCCTGCCAGAGGAGCTGAGGGCGTCACAATCTGTAAACACCTTTTACATACCTTTTTATCTTAGCATTCTCTTAATCCATTTTATTTTAATCTACCCTCTTCTACTGTGCTGCACTGGTCTCTGTTCCACCATGTCTCATATTTCCTATACTATAATTTCCTTATATTACCGTTTATTTTCACTGTATTGTTGTATTTTCATTATATTGTTAAGCACCTTGTATTGCAATTTTGCACAAAAGGCTCTATATAAATAAAGTCTGATTTGATTTGATTTGCTCAGCACATCACTACCTACTGTATAACCTTATTTTATAAGAGGGGGTCAAGCTTGAACGACATATCAGACACAGGATGAGTCTGGATGGCGTGTGCAATGTGCGTGTGGATGTTCACAAGGATATTCCAGTTCACATTTGATGTCCTCCAGCCTATGAGAGAACTCCATCATGTCCTCTTCTTTATGCTCCTCAAACACCTTGAGCTGGATGTCTAGAGCCTCGTTCCTGATAGCATTCAGGCGCTGCGAGAGAGGGAGGAGAGGAGGGGGAGGGGGAGAGAGTGATGGAGGGGAAGAGATAGAGAAATTGTGGGGAAGAGGAAGTGAGTGAGAGGGGGGGAGGGACGGGAGGAAAAAGAGAAGAGGAGGATAGCATTGGAAAGTTTGATTAGATCCTCCTGCTCCATTATAACATATATCTCTCTCCAGAGCAGCAAATCATTTCTTATTCTGTCTGATATCAAGGCCTGGATGCCGGCCTGTGGACTAAAGAATAAATAAGAGCTCAGTGTTAACACCCCCCCCTACACCCTGCCAGACTGAGGGACTAGACTAGACATAGTTGAGTTCAGGGTTGGGCCTGTGTGTGTGTGTAATACTGGCAGTTGACGGAAGGTAAATGCGCCAAGCAGGGACAACACCACACGTTGCAGCATCGCTGGATCTGATTGGTTCCCAGGCGCTGGCACTGACTCAGACGTGAGACCTCTCCTCTGGGCGTCATCAATTATTTGGCTGGAGCGTTCTACAATATTTCACTCAAGTGGACAACTCATTTAAATATTAATACACAGCGAGTCTACGGGGTGCTTACCGGCAATATCTCTTTCAGGCCGCAGCGCATAAACTCATTCCTGAGGTGCAGCCTTAAGTCCAACTCATCAGGTGATGTTACGAGGGCATTGATGAGCTGCATGCAGGCCACCTACAAACAGATAACATTCAGTCAGGAGGGAGGGAGGAGGAGGGAGGGAGGGGGAGAGAGACAGACAGAGAGCGAGGACTCTGGGAAGTGTGTGTGTGTGTGTGTGTGTGTGTGTGTGTGTGTGTGAGCAAGCATGTGTGAGAGTGTGAGCGTATGCACATGTGAGTCGGTGCCTGCTTGTGTGTACCCGGGAGTTGGTTAGTGAACAACACGGGGGCCTACATTCTAAATGAGGAGGCAGAGCGGGAGACCATCACTAATGTATGTCTATTTTTACTGTCACTACCTCAGAGTTATCTTTAATATTAATGCTATAAACAGCAGACCAGTGCCTACCCAACTGGCTGCAGTCAATTCCAGGGCAAGAGCGGTCTAGTGGAACATGTTCTCTACTTTCCCTACGAGAGTGTGGTTATTGTGGTGAGGAGGAGTTCTCGTGTGGAACCGGCCTCGAAGCTGATCTATTCTATAACTAGTCAAGCAAACACACAGACAAATCAATTATTGATCCGCGAGCAATCCATTCATGTGCGAAATAAGGACATGGTGATGCGTGGAGCTGTCTCGTCGCAGGTTCATTTCCAATTCTGATGAGTAACGCACCTTTAGTTATCGTTGCATAGCAGCTATAGATTGGCAATTATCTGAAGTGCCACATCGTATATTGAGCTACGGATATGAATATGTCCATCCTATCAGGGAAAGATGGAGAGACATAAGGCTGCAGTACATAACAATACACAGAGGGGGCACTTTGTCATGGAGTCATAATGAGAGAGTGGTTGTAGGATTATTTCTCATCCCCGGTGGAGATTTCCCATTGAAGGTGTCATTTAGTCCAGGACTACACTTAAAGAGAAGCTACGGTATATCGCGACTATTTATGTGGTCCTCTGTGGCTCAGTTGGTAGAGCATGCTTAGGTTGTGGGTTTGATTCCTGCTGGGACCATATATACTGAAATGTATGCACTCACTGCAATGTAAGTCACTTTGGATAAAAGCGCCAGCTAAATGGCATATATTATTATTATGTTTTTTTTTTTTTTTAAACCTCTCTTTTTGGGTCCGGATGGTCAATGTATAGTTGGTACAAATATAATCTATGAATTGAATCACTGTCCTACCCCATTCAGCCACAGAATCCCCAGTTAATCAGCAGCAGTACAGTTAAGTTTCACTTTCATTTTGCGGGCATACGACGGGGACCCGTGTCTGCTCAGTAGCACTGCGTTTAGAACCGTAGGCTGACATTAGACACATTACCCCATAGTATCACCTTAATCTCTGTCCAGGAAACTGGCCCTAGACGTTTAAAATGGTCCTGTTTCTTGTCTTCTTCGACCCCGAACACTTAGACTAAAAACACTTGTGTTATACTATAAGCTACTGCACTGTATATCTTTTAACAAAAACATCTTGATATCTCCGTGCCAACTCCAATCATTGGAGGTGATGGTCATACTAAAGGAACTGTGAATAATGTTTTCCACTTCCATTATGTGTCTATGATCAGTTTGTGTTTATTAGAATACCAAAGCAGCCACTTGTGTGCATGGTAGACTAGAAGACCGACAAAAACATATGCTTCCACACCCATCTGTATACAGTACACACACACACACACACCTGAAAACATGAATAAAAACATGTCTCTGGGCCCCCTTTAAAAAACTCCTTCAGATCAATGCTGTCTCGCGGCCTCCAGCCCTATCTGAGCTGCCTAAAGTAGTGAATGTTCAACAGCGTTAAACACACACACGCACACACACACACAGACCTCTCAGGGGCCACTCCAAAGTGCTTGAGGCCTGTGGTCCCTAGTGGGTCTATTTACCGCCATGACCTAAACACATTTTAACATGAGCCAAGCGTCTCCAGCCTTAGGAGAAAGGAAATATGAGCAAGGGCCTAGTGGGGGAACACACACACACACACACACACACACACAGATAATAATAGCAGAGCATAGTGTTAATAATGCATAGGGTTAAAAGGGATCAGGGCTGTCTATTAGCAGACTGGAAATAATAACCATCCATATGTATCAATAAAACAAAACTAAAGGTCTCTAAACCTGCAGCTCAACTTTAATGGATACAAATGCCTAGTGTATTTCAGAGAGGGATGTCTTCTTCCTCCTCCCCCCCGAACATCTATAAACATAGCTACTATTATAGGCAGTCGATAGCAGCAAGCTAGCCCTTGGTGACTCCTTGATGCCATTCCTCAATAATATCTACGATTTACAGGACTCATAATGAAATGACGGTTTCCTTATTTACAGACACAAAATTATGTTTTCCTTATTTACAAACATTAGATTATGTATCTTCCCTATTTAAAGGCTTTAAACTATGTTTGTGGTCCTCTGTGGCTCAGTTGGTAGAGCATGGCTCAAACAACACTAAGGTTGGGGGTTTGATTCCTGCTGGGACTATCTATACTGAAAAATGTATGCACTCACTGCAAGCATCAGCTAAATGGCATATATTACATACATGAAATTATGTTTTTCCTTATTTACAGACATTAAAGGAGCAGGGCATCAGTTTGTTGGGAATCTGTCACCTCTGGCCACCACGGCGAAATTCAGCCCCCCTGAAATGGACTTCCAGTGTTGGACATTATCTGTTGTGTTTCTGCAATCGCACACAGTTCAAAGAGGCAGCCACCAGAGACAGAAAGGCGAAAATCGTTGAACAAATCCTAGGACAACCCTGACACTAACAACATGTTTATATGCAAACAGGATAGGACACTTAGAAAGCACTTATTCCGGACGAAAACAGTGTTTATTTATTATTTATTTCAAGGGATCTCATTCCCTGATTGCTACTGATTAATCATAGTCATTACACCATTAGGAAGCATTTAGAAAGGTTGAATGTTACATACAGTACTCAACCTTTAAATTATGTTCCATATTTAGAGACATTAATTTATGTTTGTCCCTATTTTACAGACATTAATGCACAGTGCATTCGGAAATTATTCAGACCCATTAACTTTTTCCACATTTTGTTATGTTACAGCCTAATTGGATTAAATTATTTTTTCCTCATCAATCTACACACAATACCCCATAATGACAAAGCGAAAACAGGTTTAGAAATGTTTGCTAATTTATTAAAAAATTAAAAACTGAAATATCACCTTTACATGAGTATTCAGACCCTTTGCTATGACACTCGAAATTGAGCTCAGGTGCATCCTGTTTCCATTGATAATCCTTGAGATGTTGAGATGTCTACGACTTGATTGGAGTCCACCTGTGGTAAATTCAATTGATTGGACATGATTTGGAACGGAACCCACCTGTCTATATAAGGTCCCACCTCTGTCCTTGAGTGGCCCAACCAGAGCCCGGACTTGAACCCGATCAAACATCTCTGGAGAGACCTGAAAATAGCTGTGCAGCGATGCTCCCCATCCAGTCTGACAGAGTTTGAGAGGATCTGCAGAGAAGAATGGGAGAAACTCCCAAAATACTGGTGTGCCAAGCTTGTAGTGTCATACCCAACAAGACTCAAGGCTGTCATCGCTACCAAGTACTGAGTAAAGGGTCTGAAGACACATGTAAATGTGATATATATATTTTTTATTTTTAATAGATTAACAACAATTTCTAAAAACCTTTTTTGGCTTTGTCATTATTGGGTATTGTGTGTAGATCGATGAGGAAAAAAAAATAATTGTATCCTTTTTAGAATAAGGCTGTAACATAACATAATGTGGAAAAAGTTAATGTCTGAATACTTTCCGAATGCACTATGTTTTTATCAGTTGTCGTTGCAAGTCTGTTGGCCTGAAGCCCCCAGCTGTATCTGTAGTGACATAATCACGGTGCAACTTGCTACACCAGGTACTTTTCACCTCTGGAATGCCACAGCTGTGCAGAGCTGTCAGTCTGTCACCTCGAGGAGTCACGCTAGGGAAGCTGCAGGTCAGAGCAGAAGCTAATGCGCTAATTTGCGGGTTTAAAACTTACGTGGGAGAATTATGTCAGATGTGTGTTTTTCTTTCTCACTTTTTTTTTTTTTTTCTTAAGTAGTCAATAAAATACATTTACAGGACTTCCTGTAGAGTTGCACAGTGTGGTTTTGGGCCCTTGTGGATCTTTAATGTGTACAGTATCTGGTTCACTTGTTAATTCATTCAGGGATTATTTGTTTATTTGTTGAGATGAAAGATTAACAGAAAGTGTAGTTTTATGGAGTGTTGACGTGTGTGTGAGAGAGAGAGAGGAGTGTGGGAGGATAAAATGTCATAGCTTGAGGAGAAAAACAATGGAACTTAATAAGCAATAAACAACAATGAAGTTAATAAGCGTCAGCCATTTACAAAACACAAGTCTATGCCATCACTGCTATAATTCACTAAGTGGAATCAAATCTGAGCAAAAAATCGACTTAATTTATGATAAATAAAATATGCTCATTCATGTACATACTTGTTTAAGCTAATATGAACACGGATACACATTCGCTGCCCCCTGAGGGGAAATTTTATTAACTTAGAGAATATAAAAAAATAATAATTATCAAGCAAAGATTCATTTTGGACACATTTATTCTTCAGCAAAGAGGTTTAAAGTTAAGCAAGAGGATGCTGAACACTACAATACATGAACGTGAGAATGAATATTTCTTTGCACATAAAAAAACGCTCTGTTCTACCACCTGAGAGGCAATCATTTTTCCTCCCATTTTTCTCCTCATTTATTTTTAGGCTTTGAAAACAACAAATCGGCAAGGGCGGCGAGATACAAGGACCCCGTGCACTTACTTGTAATTGGACGGAGCGATCTTGGAGTCCTTCCACGATGGGGCTGAACCTCTCGATGGCCCTACGCTCTCCCGCAGTGGTGATGGCTTCAAGGACCTTCTCTAAACTAAATGGAAAAATGAAACGCATCAGTGCATAAATGGCAAAGGAATAAATGCAACACATTTATCTTGGGGATTTGTCTCCTCTCCTTTTCTTTCTCTCCATTTTCTCGCTCTGTCTCTCTCTTTCTGCCAACTTTCTTTTATTGTTGGCCAGGCGGGCTTCCGTGATGGAATTATTGAACATTGCTAGGCTTTCTGTGCCGCATGTGTATGACTTTACTGTAGCTGATGTGTTAGTGGTATTTCTCTTGTTGGAAAGTGAATTACACTTTTTCTGAGTGACTTGATTAACGTGAGCTGATGTTGCATTTATATGGAGAGATGTCGTTATGTGGGAGGACAGTTCAACAAAGCAGCTATGATGATGTGTGGTGCATTGAATCCTAACAACTCAGGAGGGATCCAGTCTCAACGCAGAAGACTCCCACCAAACACACAGAGGCAGATTAGATCAATAAGCAATTGCACTCAGCCTCTTCCCAGTTTAACTTTCATGCTGTAGGACTTTAGTTAAGGCAATCAATGTCTGTGGAGTAACTGCTGCTGTGCTTTATTTTGTTTCTATTTAGCCCTCCTCTCTCCTGGTAGAGCATGTACTCTGCCAGGGCTCTCCCCAGGATCTTTGAACAAGGTGGCACTGGTTTGCATTGTCAAAACCAACTCACATTTATTTATATCAAAATGTGCAAAAAAAAAAAAAAAAGCAGCTAAAACACTTAATAAACTGAGGAACAATTAACTGCGGAACATACCGCTTTCACTTCCGCTTTTAACAACGATGTCATTGGCGATCAAAGATTGTTGGTCCATCATTGCTTAATATCAGTTTAATTTGCTCTGGAATATTTACATTGTGGCGGAGCCAAGTCGACAAGGTGGCGCAACGCCCTCTAACGTTCTTTGGGGAGAACCCTGTCTACTGTAGGCTAGAGTGGAGTAAGCTGAGGTGACAGGAAACCCCAAGCCCCTACTCACTAGCCCCTACGATGATGGATTTTTAGGATGAGGACAAGTGAGGGCAAGGTGAAGCAGACACATACGTGTTCTCCTCGCCCACGATGCAGATGGCGGAAAGCAGCTTGACCACATCGGTCATCATGGCGGGCTGGGTGGGGTCGATGGCTCTGGCCAGCAGAGCCAGGCTCTTCTCCTCCCCCAGGATTCGCTCGAGTCCATACTGGAATACACAGAGACAACAACATGAATTACGAAATGCACACATATGGACCGACCATGGCACGACAGCCATCCACTGATATTGGCACATGAAGTTTGATTGAAGACATTTCAACACAGAGCCTTAAGGACAAATCAGACTTGTTCATCTAGATGTAATTACAAGACTGATTGAAGAAAATGTTTTCAGGTGAGAGGAGAAATGCTCTTTTCTCTCTGCACGGTGCTTTCATAGCCTCGAGCCATAAGCTCATCCACTGTGCATGTCAACATCAATACATACTTACAATAACAGCCCAACCTGTCGATGAAAAGGCAAACCAAAAAGCAATAGCATTAAAGAAAAACTTGTAAAAGAAGAAGCTGCAGTCTTCTAGTCCACAGTAGAAAGGTTGGGGGTAAGGAGCATATCTTGGGGAAAGGGGCATGAATATGTATTGTTGTTTGTGTCCCCTGCGGTTCCCAGTTAGGGGTGACATTTGGAGGGCTGGGGAGCCCAAGGACGAGTGGTAATGGTGAGCCGTCCGCTCGCTGTGCGTGTGTGTGTGTGTGTGTCTGTGAGAGTGAGTGTGGGTGTGGGCTGAGACAGCTGGCAAGGAACACCTGTGTGCCAGGCTCTGTGGGCGGGATGCCTCCCTAGGTGCCCAGAGAGAGGTCTGGGCTGGGAGGAAGGCCGAGACCGGCCTAGGGGCTGGTGGGTAAAGGAGGCGGAGGGGGGGGAACAAGACCGTCTCCTCTCTTCTCCGCTGGGCTTTAGCTCGACACAACACACAACTCAACTCCTCTACCTTGATGGACTGGGCTACATCTGTAGTGTAGTGTAGATGACAGACGCAACAGGGCTGTCGTGCTAACAAACTCATAAATGATAATGAGTGATCATCAACTGAAATCCAGACGCCGCCAAGTCCTAATCTGGGACATGACAGGATAGCTTCAGTTAGTCAGTAAGAATATTCAATGCAGTCCTCTTCAACTAATAGAGGGCAGACAGAGACAGCTGTGAGTCTCCACTTAGCCCTCAATTTACTTTCTTAAAGCTGTCTGTTTCCACCATCGGGAGTTTACTGTATGATCTGCCCTCGTAGAGGCCGACTGAGGTGATCCTTGGGAAATGTGTGATGTGTTCCCATGGTTTGTGGGTTAAAGGTGACCTTCATCTCTGTTTTGAAGGGACTGCTCTTCCGGCTCTGGGCCATCACACGGGAACATCACAGATAACCGCACGCACAGCTCTGACAGGGGTGTCCAGATCATTAGAGGACCCTTAGTCATCTCCTGGGTTGAGAGAGCAGGAACCCCCTTCGGTGTTCAGAGGGCGCACATGCACACGCACACACACACAATGTTCAGAGGGAGCACAAACACACACGCACATGCACACTCACACACTAATGTGGAGCTACTGAAAGGGTGTGCAGTATGGCATTCTAGTTGAGCAGCCTAGTTGAAGAGACCGTTTAATGCTGGATGTTTGGATCGGTGAAAAAACAGGTCATATGTGTATTGTGGCAATCTGATACAAGTGAAGAGGAAATGGCTATTCATGGGTCAATGGAATTACCTTGTTGTTCATGAAGGCTTTGAAGCATTGTATGATTTTGTGTTGACTCTTCCTGTCGACCTTCTCTTGGCTGCAGAGACGAGAGGAAAAACATGGGAGCAGGATGAGCGATAAGAAGACCTGTCAGCGTCACACTGAGAAGTCACTCACACTGGGATGATGTTGAACTTCTAAAACTTTATCAAACGTGTCAGGTTAAAAAGGTTAATTTGACTTGGACTCTCCTGTTTACAATCACATTTCCAGCACAGCTAAGAACAGACAGAAACATCTAAAAACAGAGCAGAGGCCATGTTGTTCAGTAATAGAGTGCGTGTCCTTACTGTTTCTTCTGCAGCAATCTCTCCAGTGTGTCCAGCAGCAGTCCCAGCCCCTCGTGTCCGAAGCTCTGCACCCAGCTGTGGAGACAAGAGGAACAGTGTATTATAATATAACCATCATAACTACCATACAATACAACCATCATAACCACCATACAATATAACCGTCATAACCACCATAAAACACAACCATCATAACCACCATACAACACAACCATCATAACCTCAATACAAGTCATAAACACCATACAATACAACACCAATGTCTCACAGGGCAGGATACCTGGAAAAAGACCATTACTGATGTGTTGAAGCATTTGACAAGGACAAAGACTAAAAACCACCGTCCTTCTCAGCACCCCTAATGTATAAGGTATTTGATTCTATTATCTTGGTTGTTTTAGGCTTAGCCTTAAGTCTCGTCACTCGATGGACATGTTCTCTTTACCCCCCTGCATCTCCCTACAGGCCTACCCCTAGCCGTTTATGATGGAGAGAAGCCAAGGAATACTGTAGGGAAACAGACGAGAGCCAATCAGCTTCAGCACCCGGTGTTTGTTTAGACACGATTAAGATTCAGTCAGAACATTTCGAGGAGCAGCGATGGAGATCCGCCTCTGGACCAATGGAGGAGAGGGGGATAGACTAAAGATGTCGATCAGAGTCCGTTCTAACCCAATCTCCTCTTACATCTCACTCTAATAGAATATGCAGTAGGAATGCGATTAACTATTCAATAACAAATTCATATCCAGTTAAAACCAACAACGGTGTGAGAGATATCACCCTCTCCACCCTATTGATGATCCGCATTCGTCACTCTTGACTTCTCCGAAACACATGTTTCCCTGTCCTCAAAACCTGTTGGATAAGTCAATCAATAAGTCTGATTGCACAGTGTGAATTTGTTCCCTGTTCCCGGTCTCAAGTGTTATCACGACACACACAACAACCTAAATTGCGGTGGGTGAGCATCGGAGAAATAGCAACCAGAAGAGGAGTCAACCCATTTTACTACCCATATCTCCAAGCCCTTGAGCATCACGTAACGACATATAATAGCAGCGTTTCAGCTGACACGTCCATCACATCCTATCCACGGAGAGCCTGTGGAGTGGTTGGTGGTCCTCACTCTCTCAGATTGGCCCGACGGTGTGAAGGGACCTGAAAGCATCGATGAGCAATTTTCACCCACGGAGTCAAGACACAACACACAAGGACAATTATATAGGAGATGGGGAGACCACACTTGAAGACGGCCGAACACCGAGGACAGGGATGGGGATGGACTGAATATAACTCCTGAAGAGATATGAAATGATTCAGATTCATGGGGTTGAGAGATGTTAAACTGGATACTGGCTAGTCCGAATCCCAGTGGGGACATGGCTATTATTTTTGAGTCCATGATGAAAACAACTGTTAATTCCCAGGAAGGTAGAGTAGAGGAGGCCATTTGGACATAGTAACACTGACAGAACCTTTCTTCCCCATGAGGACCCAGTGTACGTTGGCCAGATGGCCGTTCTACACAATCTACGACTAGATGCAAGCAGAGAACCCAATAGAGTCAATGCTGGTCAGAGTAACATCCTATAGGAATAATAACTTATGTTCTGAAGCGGGTGACATTTCAGAGCCATATTCCTTTACCCAGGAGGGCTCAACCAGACCCTTCTCTACTTCTCTACATATGAACTTCTGGGAGGATCCCCCCCCCCACTGCCCTCCACATCAGTGTTCATGACCACGACAGCAGTGGAGCTGGTTTCACAGTGTTTTAGTTAGAACCGCGGGGACCGAGAACTAGTGATTAAATGTAATATCAGGAGCCAGGGGCAACATATGGATTTATTTAGCGTTGGAAGAGGGGATTGATGATTGTTTACAGTGCAGAGAAGCCTGACCCTAACTCCCCTGACCCTACACTCCCCTGACCCTAACTCCCCTGACCCTACACTCCCCTGACCCTAACTCCCCTAACCCTAACTCCCCTGACCCTAACTCCCTAACCCTAACTCCCGGTGTGAATGAAGAACATGGTCCATGGAACATAGTACAGTGGCTGTCTAACTAGTGGTGTGATTGGGTAGCAGAGGAGGGTGGGGGAGGCAGAAGTCTGAGGCGGGGGCTTATTGTAATGCGTGGAATGGAATGAGGAATGGTATCTGACTTCGATGTCTGCGTCCACCAGCCTCCCCCCTGGAGTGGAGGGAAGCGGTCCCGGGG
>NC_139673.1:12837925-12935982 GCF_951799395.1 Argentina silus | reverse complement strand
GCTGGATGCCTGTCTCTATTAGGATGCAGGCCTCGTGCCTTTCTAATCAACAAGCCACATGCCTCCCAGCATCACATAATCAAATTCTAGCATGTATGTCAGTGAGGATTCTCAAGGTGAAGCAGAATGGGGCATTTGGGGGGGAGGGGTCTAACTGAATTGCATTTGTCAAAAAGAAGGGGGGGGGGGGGGGACATGTGACCAACCACTTCATTGGCTTGTTGATGCATTTGTTGTTTTGCACGGGTTGAAGAATAAAAGGAACACAATCAAATCTCCTGTATTACCTGCTGTGGTTGAGCAAACAAGAGGGAGGAGGGTAACATCTGCATTTAATGATGCCTGACATACAGGTACATAGGCAAATGAGAATACCGATGTTTGAATTAAAAACAGACCATAGAAGAATGGATCCCTAACATTAAGATGCATTGAACCAGGTGGAGAACCAGAGGAAAGTCATTGACAAATCAGAGGCTTATGGCAGGGAATAAGTGGGCACTTTCTCTGGAGGGATCTGTGATATGTAATGAAACGAGATTGATATTCTCCAAGTTTTTCGCGACAAAGGATTGGACGCACTGTTTGGCATTCATTTCCACAGTGTTAGTAGTGGAAGTGCATACCAAGTACCTATCCACCAAACCCTCCATCCATCAGTCCCTCCTCACACCTAGCCTACTGAGAGAGATAGATGGAGAGCGAGAGAGAGAGCTGGGGAGAGAGAACAAGCGAGAGGCAATAAGCAGCTTAAACCAAACTTGTGAATTGAGAATCGATGATTACCTAGGCATCCAACACCTGAATAGCAACACATATCTTCTCACTCGAGTTTCTTCCTCTAGCTGACCTCTGGAGACCAACTCATAACCCAAATAATGCAGCTTGAGTTCATATAACTGTACTACAGCGCAGTCTGTGTGATGGTTAATATGCTATACAGTAACTTAATGATTGATTCACAAGAAAGGAGAGATTAATGAGGGCCCATCGACCTTGCACAAATGTCATGTTAATCTGCTCTGTGTTGAAGAAAGCAGTTCAAAGTGAAGCACTAAAACAGTGGCAAAGAAATAAAGCAGTGAAATACACTGTCATCTCCAGTTTACTCAACAGAGCAGAAATAAGCATGTTTAATTAACATTCCCCTCAGAAACCAGACCTGCATCTCCCCTCCACTCACAATGAAATATCTATTTTCATACGGCACTCAGCAGAGTGGAGTGGGGCAGAGACGCGCTGTGTGTGTGTGTGTGTGTGTGTGTGTGTGTGTGTGTCTATAGGTCAGGAAAATGAGGGGCCCTGACAGAGAAGAGTGTCACGGTGGTGCTGATGGAGACAGGGATGGCTGCTAGCGCCGCAGCTGAGGAATGAGCCTCCGACGTCGGAGAGAAAATTCAATTTAGCCCCCGCTCGGTGGAGGGCCATGGCCCGGGCCAATGCTGATATTGAGTAGGCAGGGCCGGGGTCCTGACAAGAGCTTCATTGAAATGCATAGCTCAGCGGGCAAGCAGTGCTAGTTTTTCATCATCAGCAGGTGAGGCAGAGTGCAGGGGAAAATAATCAGTTGATCCATAGCGGGAATTATTTCACAGGAAGCCGGCAGGTCCTGTCTGGGTGTGGAGGGACACAGAGACGGGGAGGGAGGGAGGGAGGGGAAGTCCCGCCGGAAATACTGAGCCAGGAGGAGAAGGAAAGAGGTCTGTGTGTGTGTGTGTGAGAGAGAATGTGTGTCCATAGGGAGCAGTGGTATGCCCCACCTGGACCCTCCATTCCCCAGCTTTCCAGCAGCCTGTCCATAAACTAATCAAAATAAGCGTTGAGGCCAAAAGGCCAATCTGACAAGAAGCCAAGGCAGCAGCACCTGGAGAGGCATCTCATCTGCAGACAGACAGACAGAGACACTCTCTCCTCCTTTCCGGATGAAACCACCCTGTCTTACAGGCACGTCTTTGTGACACGGCAGGTGGATGCTGTTGAGATGATGAGCCCAGGCAAAAGCAATCCATCCAAGCCGCTGCCTCTGTTGAACAGCCGTGTGAATGACATCAAAAGTGACGTGCACGTACGCACGCACAGACACAGACAGACACAGACACAGACACAGACACAGACACAGACACAGACACAGACACAGACACAGACACAGACACAGACACAGACACACACACACAGACATGTTACAAAGACAGAAACATTGGGAGAGGGACTGAATAACAGTGTTCATCGCTTGGCTGAGTGCTCTGCCCCCTCTGTCTGAAATAAAAGGTCGGTCGCTTCAGCTCACCAGGCGACTCCAATCAACAGAAGAAAGCTCAGTGTGTGTCTGTCCTGCACATGACAATTACACAAACAAGAAAGGCTCACTTCTAAACATGAGCAGAATAAACAGAAGTTTGGATATCCCACTTGTTTTCTGTTCTTTTCCCTCGTGCTTTGGCAGACACAGACTCGTCAAGCTGGTGATGAGGTCTGTTCATTATTGCAGAGTGCGTATGTACTAATGAATAAAAGCATTTCCTCCTTCTGAAGTTTACATTTGGTGCTCTGTCTCGGGTCTACAGAAAGTGAGTGATATAAGCCCTTTGAAGTGTGTGTGTGTGTGTGTGCGTGCGTGCGTGCATGTGTCTGGGCCGCTGTGGCAGCCCTTGGCTTTCATTAGTAGTGGGTAGCACCCTCCCACATCCCAAATGAGGCACTTCAATCACTTTCCCGGCAGGATGTCTAGTCCAAGTCTGGAGCGACGCAGAGACAACCAGACACACCTCCCACCGCTCACTGGCCTTGTTCAAATACTCTTAAACTGCATCCCTCCATCTCTCCATCCCTCCTCCTATCCTTCCTTCCATCCAGTCATGACTGATCTTACATTATCGGAGTGGTCAAAGCAATGCAGTGGGCCGTTTGTTTTGACCAATCCAATAATGAACCAGTAGACTGGTCATTACGGTACCTAAAGTTAGGAAAGGTGCCGTTTTAAAGTGTTGGAACAGGGCCACTGTCACTAAGGAGAGCCAGCGGGTGCCCAAACACGTGTCATCACACCGCGCCACTAATTGACACATGATGGGTCTCTGGGAGCGGCAGCCCGCCGCAGCCCTCTGCAGACGCAGACAGATGCAAGGTTAATGCATGCAAGCTGACCTTCAGGAGTGGCGGTGTTGTCCGTGACGGGATGCCAACCGCCCGGCGCAAGATGAATGAAGCGCGTCAGCCTGGCCGATTTCCCTGCTAGCCTTTTAAATATTAACGAGTTTACAGTAATTTATGCTCACTGGGGGAATAATAATAATAATAATAATATGTCAGTCAAGCCAAGTGTCGGCCGCCTAACATATGTACCATCATCCACTTGTTAAGAGGTAGAGGCCGCAGCAGGACTGAGAGGCGAAGTCACTCACAGAGCCAAACATTAAAAACGGGCGGAAAACAAATTCATCATCCCATTCCCTGGAAACAAAAACAGTCATAAATCAAAGAGAAAAATGAGGCGCCTTATCTGGCTAACTTCATGGGTAGGTAGCTTGACTCTCCCCGGGCCTCGAGAGAATCCCTCTCCAAGGCTGCGAGGCCAGGCTGCTCGCTACTCCACGGCGCCGATGAACCAGAAATAAAACATTAACTCTGAGCATCCTGCGACTGACTACAGCAGCTTCCTCCAGGGAACTCACACAGAGACAGGAGGCAGAAGCCAGCGCACATATGGGACTACCCAATATAGAGTGGGCCATTTCACCGGCATTTTTTCCCCCTCCCGGATTTTTCTTCCCCTTCTCCTCTCTTTCACACGGCTGGGGTGGTTGCTCGTTTGAGTAGGGCTGTCGCTTACCATCACCATGTTGTCACCGGTGGTGGTGGTTGTTGTTGCTGTCGTCATTCCACTGGTAACATAGTATATGTATTAGTATTAGTACCTGTATTCCAGCCTCATACTGAACACACAACTAGGGTGGGAATTAATTCTGTTTCCTCAATCATCCCTAGGCAGGGATTATCTAATTACACAAAGTCATTCTATTCACAAAATAGTCTGTGTGAAACCATTTCATCCCCCCCCCCCCCCCCCCCACTCCCCCCCCCCCCCAACCACCCGCCCTCCTCCATCCCTCCCTCTCCTCCTCTATGCCCTTGTTTTGACTGTAAATGAGGGCATTAATATAAATGGCCCATATTTGTTTCACTTTGAGGGCAGCAGTTTTCCAGTTCACCAGCCTGAACCACACTGCTCTTTAGCCCTAATACATAGATAACAGTGCAGCAGGCTACAAAAGTATCTTAACAAAACCAAATGGTCTTATTCGCCTGCAAGCATCTTCCTCATTGTGCAAGTCAGTGCTTCTCAGAGCGGTGAGAAACTCTCTCTTCCTTACTCTTCCCTCCAGCACTCACTCTCTTTCTCACTCTCTCTCACTCTTCGTTCTGGCTCTCTGTATAGCGCTCCTCTCTGTCCCTCCCTCCCTCCCTCCCTCTTTCTAGTTCCGTCAGTGTAGCTTCTCCATTTGATCACCAGCTCCCCCTCGCTGTAATGTTCCTGACGTTGTGTGAAGTGGAGACGTCAGAGATGCTGTGTTTGTGTTGACATGGACAGGCCCTCCCTCATTCCCTCCCTCTGTCCCTCGTTCATCCTCCCTTCCCATCTCCCTGCCTCTCTCCCCCTCCTCTGTCTGTGCTGACATGGACAGGCTCGCTCTGTGTGGCTTACTGAATCAATGTCTGTCTGTCTGTCTGTCTGTACACTCACCGAACACTTTATTAGGAACACTATACTAATACTGGGTAGGGCCTCCCTTTGTTCTCAAAACAGCCTCAATTCTTCGTGGCATTGGTTCCACGAGAGAGAGAGAGAGAGAAAGAAGAGAGAAAATCACTTGCAATAAGCAGCAGTCCCTAGTTTGGTTAACATGTATGACATTAGCATGCATTCCCCTTTTGGCCTAAAGCCAATGCTCTGTGGTTAGGGCTTCGATGACAGACCACAAATTAATGTTCAGCAGGGAAGAACAAAACGAAAGCCATCCAATTTATCTCCATCAATTTGTCAGGTAGCCAGGAGGATTAGCTCGCCTAATTAATACCATTTCATTGGTCATTCCACAGGCAGCAAGCACTGTCCTATTGAGTAAGGCCTGGGCTTGGACAGCAAGCCGAGGCAAGGCATCTCTTATGAACAATGACAACACTTAGGGCCTGTTTCACAGACAAGGCTTAAGCCTAGTCCTGGACTAATTCACACTTTCAATGGCAGATTGCCACTGAGGATGCTTTTTAGGCTAGATCTAGGCTTAAGCCTCGTCTGTGAAACCGGCCCTTAGAATATGAATCTGAGCAAACAAAATCAATGCAGCTGTCTCACCAACAACACCAACAGCAGCCAGAGAGAGAGAGAGATATTGCATCATTACATAACTGCTTAGACTTGCAATTAGAGAGTTTTGAAATATGTTCTTAATGGGTTATGATGACAGCCCATCAGTCTAATTACAGGGCTGCTGCCTGCAGCCTGGCAGGACGCTCCCAGCAATCAGCCACCACACCAATGGCACAACTAGAGTGTGAGCGTGTGTCATAGGCACAGCTGTAGGGTCCTGGATTCTATTTAAGACATAAATTAAGTGGAGTGTCATAATGTCCTTAGATACACTTAGAGCTGGCACGGCTGCAGTCAGCGCAGTACCAATGTGATAGGGGACGAGGGGGGGGGGGGGGGGTAGAGAGTGCGCACGCATGCACGCACACACGCCACCAAAGAGGGCATCTCTCTCATGGAGGAACTGAGTGGACACGAGGAACCAAGGACAATACTACAGCTACCTGTCAGTCCAATGAACAGCATTTCCTTAAGTCTGGATTTGATTGACAACAAAATAAATGACTATAAATTAAGGTAAATGACTGCAAATGATACACATGTACAAAGCTAACACAAATGTAAGAGACAGGCGGTATGTTTTACATATTACTCTGTATTAGGAGAGAAACATCCCTCAATATTATCTGCCTAAATGAGATGAATTGGCCTACTGCATAGATGGCATGAATTAAACCATTAGCAGGGAGGGGAGATGTGTGTGTGTGTGTGTGTGTGTGTGTGTTGTTTGTATTCACAGATCAGAGCGCAGAAGAGCCTCCCCACCCAGCCCTGTGATCGGTGAACGCCCTCCCAGGCTTATTAGACCCAGCTGAAGAGGGGGCCGCTATTGTAGAGCTGACACAATAACAAATCTGGGGCCTTAAACCTGAAGGTCAGTTTTAATATAATATCAAAAACCAATTTCCACTTGTTTGTCAGAACCATTTATCACATCCATTTAATACAATTATGCCCTGAAGCGGAGCTCTCGCTCCCTCTCTCGCTTCTGGCTAGCACTGTGGCCTCTCGTCAGGGGGGATGGGGGGCCAACGGGGGGCCAACGGGGGTCAGAGGGGGAGCCTGTGAACTTGCAAGAAGCAGGGAATTACTTTGATGTGAGGCCTGTATGAAGAGAAGAAACCTGATAAGACATACAGTACAAACAGCAGCCTTGGCCGAGCGGCTGACCCTGTGGAGACGGAGAGGTGGGGGAGGAGGGGATGAGAGGTGGGGGGAGGGAGGAGGAGGAAGGCATGCTGTATGCATGCTAAAATAGCTCTGGTCAGCCCAGAGGTGAAATAAGAGCAACGTGAGAACAGGACCAGAGCTAACGCTCACATTTCCTCTGCCAAACTGCCCCTCATCTAAACTCCAACACAACAGCGAGAAGAACCGCGTTCAGACAGTCAGAGAATCCAGTTTTTAGGGCGCCTGCCTGGCAATGGATCCATAGAGTTAGGGCTTGCTCTCCAGTGATCTCTATCTATTTATCATATGTCTTTGGGGTTGGGAACAATCAACAGCGATCCATCCATGGCTGCCATGGTAACAATCCAATAATAATCTGCAGCAACAGAGCTGGAAGTCATGAAAACAGCAGGTCAAAAACAGGTCAGGGGTCAAGACCACAGGTGTTGGATATAGAATTGATAACAAGAATTGATATAACACCAACACTGCTGTACAGTAGATAGGCCTTGCTGAACAAATTGACCATTGGAAGATGCAGAACATCAATTGTGTTGGACAGAACAATGAAGGAGAAAACTGTCCCTAGTGGGTCATGAGAGAGTGTGTGTGTGTGTGTGTGTCTTCTCCCCCCTCCCCCCCCCTTCCTTCTCCAACGCTCCCTTCCACCACCATCCCCTCCCTCCCTCCCTTCTTCCTCCATCCCTCTCTACCTGGATAGAACAAGACAGGACAGGGCAGGCCAGCCCTTCTCTTGGGTCCTAAAGCAGGCTGTGTGACGAAGATACAGAGTGACATCTCCTTCTGACGCACAACACAGCTCTGGCTGTCTCCAAGGAGAGCTCTGGCTGTCTCCATTTAAGAGTCTCCAACTCACCTGAAGCCATCTCTCATTCAACTCCATATGCCAACACTGACATTTCAGAGGGCAATATTCTATTTTTGGAGAACAATGTTTTTACAACAATTACAGATACAGGTCTATCATCAGGTCTATCTGTATCAGGTGACAATATTCAACCACACCATATCGCCCTTAGTGCCTGAAGAGTCTATGATATAAAGTTACACATCTAATACAAATCATTATCATTCATTACCATCAGAGACAGATGAGTGGTGACTCCAACCTCTTATAAACTGACCCAGTCCAACCACTCTAACCCCCCCATCCCACTACAGAGGCCCTCAACAACAATACTAGGTACGCACACACACACACACACACACGCACGGTTTCTACTTGAGGCTCTCCTCAACACCACCATGTCTTTGTTCCTTTGTTCCCCTGGTCCTGTGGCATCGTCCTAAACGGTCAGCGGTGCTTCTACACACATTCAAAGTGAAAGAGGCCGAGAGCGAGCTGACAGAAAGGAACTCTGCATTACATTATCACATTATCACAGAGTGCCTGGCCAGCGCAGCTGGGAGGATAGAGAGAGAGAACAGAGACGACATGCCCAACCGCACAGTGTGGACCAGCCCAGCAATGTCTTCCAGATAAGAGCTACCCCTGCATGAATACACCCATGTGGCTGTCCACTGGCTACAGAGGGAGGTTGAGAGGGGAGATTGAGAGGGGAGGAGACAGGATGGGGCGGTGAACCGGAGGGGGAGGGGGAGGGGGGATGACAGAGGGAGAGAGGGAGGGCAGAGAGAAAGAGGCATGAGGGAGGATATTATTAGGTCTCACATCATGCAAGTTACTCAGATTAAGGCTAATGCATGAGCAACTTGGCACCTCTAAACCAGTCTGGTTTGTTCATGAAGCCCTCGGGGCAGAAAGTCGTGTCGTCTGAAGCTCAGCGAGATGTGTCCAGTAGAAGCGTCATGGACGGGGGCTGAACAGGGCACGGAGACAGGAAGTGAGAGTTGACGTGGCACTGACGAGTCCAAGACCAAACACAATCCACTCATATGGGAGACGAACAGATTCCTCTCTTTATCTTGCTCTCTCCCCCCCCCCCTCGCTTTCTCTCTCTCTCTCTCTCTCCCCCCTCGCTCTCTCTCTCTCCCCCCCTCACTTTCTCTCTCTTCCCCCCCCCCCCCCCCTCTCTATCTCTCTCCCCATCGCTTTTACTTTGGCTCTCTAGTGACTAGTTTCCGCCGTCACTAGAAATGCGCCAGGCCTCTTTATGGGAACAGAGAGAGGAGGGGACGGGTGGAATGAGTGTGGGGAGGGGGGGGGGAATGAAAGAAAAATTATCATTCTCTTCAGAAATATCTGTGGCGTAGATTTTTCACTTCCAAGGCAAAGCCCTGTGGACGGCTGGGAGACAGGGCTAGTGTTTTTTATTGGGCCCTTGGGAAATTATAGGCTTTACATTACATCCCAGGCTTATCCCAGGGACGAAGCACATCGCCACAGAGCACTGACACAGAGATAAAAGCACTGGTGGGGTGAGGAGGAAGGGGTGAGGGGAGAGGGAGGGGAGAGGAGGGAGAGAGGGAGGTACTGTAGATGGGAGAGGAGGAAGGGTGGAAAGGGAGCGCTCTGTAGACTCATTGCCACACACACACACACACACACTGTACAAAACCCTCTCACACTGCTTGAGGAGCAGGCCTCCCACTGTTTACCAGTTGTCCACTTTAGGACCTTGCATTTGCTCAGTGCCCTCCTGACCTGTCATTGGTCACCTTGACCTGACTGGCAACTACTGCATCACTCCCCCAATCAGAGGGCAGTTAGCGGGACCAACAAGATACTATGTGACTCAGACACATCAGTCTTCCTCCAGCAGAGGGGACACCCGCCCCTGGGCCGCTCTGTCCTCTTCCACTCAACTGTACTGCCTTTACTGTTATACTTTATGACCATTATTATGGTATTACTTACTGTCATTACATTATTCATTGTTTCCTACAGAAACCACTTACAATCCACTATGAGTGTCCTAGCTGTGTGTGTGAGCCAATAAACATGTGAACTGTCCCATCTGTCTCCTGCTGCGTCCTTGTCCTTCTGAACGAGGCCACAGGGCGATTGTTCCTTACAACTTAACTATTTTATACACACACACACACACACACAGCTTTCCTTCACTTAGAATACTAAAAAAGTAAATAGGTTAAGGCTTCTGGATGGGGTCATATGGCCAATTCTGGATGGGGTCCACATGGAAGACTAACCGGTAAACCAAAAATAGTCCATGTTTCCCAGGCAAAGCATATATGACCAATTCCTCATGGACACATCAGAACTTTGAAGAGAGGGGAGCAGAGTGCAGAGAGAAAAAAAATCTAATGCGAATTCACAAAGGCAAACTACCTATGCTGCATACTGACTATAGTTCATAACCTCTCAGGATTGATATTTGAACATCCATACCGAGATCATTTTCAGTCTGACAATCCAACCAAGGAGATGACAATCTCATCTGGATGAGAAAAAATAGGACATAAAAAAGAGCAAGTGTAATCCATCTCCCTGACCTGGCCTCATCTACTGGTCATCAAGTTAAACATTTACACCGTCAGGACGGATGGAGCCAAAAATGTATAATAAAAAAAAAGAAGAAAAAAAAGAAAAGGAACAGGTGTCTTTTCAGATCCATTTAACATCCCCCTCCATGATATGAGGATGAACTCCTCAACTGGGAGAGAGAAAGAGAGAGAGAGAGGGATGAAAAAAACGAGAAGAAGAAAATAAATGTCAGTCATAGCAGCCAGAGCAGTAATGGAAACATCAGTCAGAGGTCCAATCAGACACCTCGTCTGAGAGCAGAGGGAGCTGGGGAATATATTACACCCCGGAAACTTGCTCCCCCACCCAGAACCCGGCTGTCGGCCCCCCACACATCAAACACTAAAGCAGCCAGAATGTGGATCAAATGCAAGACAGACAAGGCGTCTGTATCCAAAAGATGACGCAAGGCTACTGTCATTCCTGTTGGGGCTGATTTACATGAGCCTTTACAGGGGGGCAGGAGAGATACTATCCCTTGGCTTAGTCCTTCCATTTCTTCTGCAGTCTTATTCAGTGCCCTACATAAGTATTGAGAAAAGGAAGTTGTTGTTTTTTTGTTTGTTTGTTTCATCTTATGGCTTTGAAATTAAACAACTGTGATTACAATACGGTCATGTCAACGTCGAGTTTATCAGCTTTAACTCAATGTTGTTTTCATTCAGATTGGTTTTAGGATATAGAAATGACCAAAAATGTTAAACGTTAAATGTTAAACCTGCCCATATTTCACAGCACCAAAAGTATTCCAAATGAACCACCTATGTTTAGTATTTGGTCGAAAATGTTAAGGTTAGGGTTACCTCAAGTCGTCCCTTCAGCAAACTAAATACATGTTCAATTGGATTTAAATCTGGAGATTGGCTTGGCCACTCCCTAGTTGCCATGGCAGTATGTTCAAGGTCACTGCCTTACTGTATGATGAAGCACCATGTAATTTTGAGGCATTTGCTTGTACTCGAGCAGACAAGATGTTTCTGTATTTATAAAAAAATAAAAAATAAAATCACGGCTGGTGATTTATTGGGCGGATGGTAGTCTCTGACACATTCACCACGACTACCTAGAACTGAGACAGTTGTTTTGGAGGTCCTATTGAGATGACGAGACCTCTTTTTCGAGAGAGCCCTGGCCAAGAAAGCAGCAACACAGATTAAAACAGCATAAAAGCAAACATCTGCAGAGTAACACAACATATAAGCAACATATAAGCAAGCAAGACCAAGAGCACAAAAGGCAAAGCACACAAGCAACACACAGGATCCTATGTGTAACAGTAGACACACAAAAGCAACACACAATCAGCATTAAAAGGTACAAAAGCAAGACATAGAACACAACACACAAGCAAAACATTAAAACAAGGCATGCAGTAACAGTAAACACGTTGCAGAAGCATAAGGAGACAGGTCTAGCGGAAGCAGTTACAGACTCCTATGGAGTCTGCCTCCAAGCCCTTCACTAGACTTTTGAAAGCCCCGACCGGGATCAGCTCCTCAATTTGTAAGTCTGTCTGGAAGTGGTTCCAAGCTACAGGGGCGGCGCACCTAAAGGCCTGCTTCCCAAGTTCAGTGTGAATCTTAGGGACGTTAAGTAAAAGTGTGTCGCTCGAACGCAAACAGTAATTACTAGTTTTGAGCACGATATACCCACCAAGACAAGAGGGGAGGAGACCGAGGATAGACTTGTATATAAAGATGTGTTTTAATGTTTTGCTTGTGTGTTGTGTTCTATGTCTTGCCTTTTGTACCTTTTAATGCTGATTGTGTGTTGCTTTTGTGTGTCTACTGTTACACATAGGATCCTGTGTGTTGCTTGTGTGAGTTAGCCTGTGAAAGGCCAATGAAGGCCACTGAGCTCTGGCATAAAGGGTGCAATGGTGAGTGAGAGCTTTGCAGCCCGTAAGAAACCTCAGAGCATTGTGGTACACGGTGTCCAGGTGTTGCAAGCATTGGGCAGAGGCGTGCTTGTGCAGCTGATAGCCGTAATCAAGCAAAGGCAGGAATGTGGCCTCAATCTTCTCCTGGCAGAGTAAGAAAAACAGGTTTTATTTCTGAAATAAAAACCTAGTTTGAGCTTTAGTTTCTTCACTAAGTTTTCTATGTGAAGCTTAAAAGTTAAACGATCATCAATTAAAATACCTAGATACTTGTATTCTAACACTAATTCAATCTCACTGCCCTGCAAGGTTGTCATGTTGGGAAGAGAAGTGAGCGTTTTCTTGGCTTTTGAGAACAGCATCAATTTAGTTTTTGAGGCATTCAACACCAACTTTAAATCAAACAACCGAGATTCAACAGTACCAAAAGCAGACTGCAGGGACTCAAGTGATTGAACAAGGGTGGCACCACAACAGTAAATAACAGCATCGTCGGCGTAAAAATGAAACTGTGCATTCGGAACATTAAGACCCAAATTATTAACATAAATAATAACAAAACAAGTAACAAAACAGAACTTGGGGGACCCCTGAGACAAAATGCATTACACTGGAGGAAGTACCGTCAAATTGAACACAGTGTCCTGCCAGATAGATAATTTTCAAACCAGCCGACGGCCTGCTCTGAAAAGCCAATGTTGAGCAGCCGCTGTTTCAAGATGAGGTGGTCAACAGTATCGAAGGCCTTCGAAAGATCTATAAAAAGAGCAGCGCATGTTTTTTTGGAGTCCAGTTGACTCGATAATATCGTTGACAACCTTTAGGGATGCCGTGATTGTACTGTGTTGTTTTCTGAAGCCAGACTGGTGCGGTGAAAGAATGTTATTAGCACTCAGGAACTCCTTCAGTTGATTGTTTATCAGCCCCTCAAGGACCTTCGATAAGATGGCTAGGTTTGAAATAGGCCTATAGTTATTAAGAAAGGGGGAGAACATGGACAGATTTCCAAATTTTGGGGATGACATTTTGAGTGAGGGTGAGGTTAAAGATGCTGCATAAGGGTTTGGCGATAAAATCCACAGCGAGTTTTGAAAAGTACGGTTCCAGGTTATCTGGACCAGACGGTTTTTTGGTATCCAGTGAAAGGAGAGCTTTATGAACCTCACTATCAGAGAAAGGAACAAAAGAATAGGGCTGATCATCAAAAGCACAATCAGCAGCTAAGAGCGGAGAAGGCAAGTATTTCTTTTTTCTTTTTTTTTTAGAAGTGGGGACTGGTTAAACAGAGAACCAGAGGCAATGAAGTGTTCATTCAAGCATTCCAGCATATCTTCTTTTATCTGAAATGGATTTGGTGTCCTTAACAATACAAGGGGGCAGTGTATGACGGATATTAGAGGTTGATAAAGATTTTATGGCTTCCCAGAATTTCCTGGGATCATTCAAATTGTCAGTTGTTGCGGTCAAATAAAAATCAGACTTGGCTCGTCTCGTCTTGGGTAAGATTTAGTGAGCTACAGAGATCTTTAAAACCATCAGAAATAGGCTTAAACCAATCCCAATCCCAATCTTAATTATGGTAAGCATTCTTCTGTTATCCCCTGTAGAAGTCTTCTTGGCCTACCAGCCCATTTGCGATTGCTGAGCTCACCAGTACTTAGTTTTTTTTCTTTTTAATGATGTTCCAAACTGTTGATTTTGGTAAGGGTAAGGTTTTTGCTACGTTTCTGATATTTGTTTTCAGATCTTTGAGCCGAATAACCGCTTCCTTGACCTTCATTGACATCTTGTTGGTCCACATGTTGACAGACACCAATAGCAGACTCCAAAGACAAACACAAAGCCTAGAATCAATACTAGACATTGACAGCTCTCTTATGCCTGCACAAATGATGTGATGGAACACACCTGGACTAACCAGAAACACCTGTCAAGCCAGTGTTCCCAATAATTGTGTTGCCCTGTATAAAAAGGGTTGTAATTTCTAAATGGTGAAACCAATCCGAACGAAAACAACAATCAATATCTTCTTTAACCTCATAATAAGAGTTTAATTTCAAATCCAAACCGTTGGAGCATAGAGTCACAAAAGGATACTTATGGAGGGCACTGTATTTAAGAAGTGGGAGATATGTAATCAACAACATGATGTGTACACGCTGAAAAACATGCAGTGAGAGAGTGGGTTGGGTGATGACTAAATGTTTGTTGCTAAGCCTTTGCCTTCGTGTTGGCAGAGTAAGTGACAGTGTCTTACAGAGCTCCTAATCCCCCAAACCTCTGAGAGAAAGAAAGCCCTGGGCCACAATCTTCATCTGAGTTGACGAGATGAGCAAAGAGGAAGACGAGATGAGTTGCCGGGGATCTGGCTGTCAAAGCAGCGAACACAGCAGGAAGTCAACCAATGACAAAACACTTGGGATTCACTAACACACAGCCTACCCACACACACACACACGCCACTGGACATGGGTTGGGGGGGGGGGGGGAAAGTGGCATTCCTGTCAAAACAGACAATATTTATCTCAAAATGCGTTTGGAAAACAACAATTACATGATCACACTGTGCATCTCACTGTCTTTTGTAAATCTGTCCAATTAAGCTTGAATTTTCTATAGGATTGAGAACACGGGCACGTTGAACATACATGTATAGAGTAGGACATGTGCACACAGAAAAAGAGTGAGATTCTGATGCCGGAACACAGGAACCCAGATGTGGGTGTTCCAATTCCGTTCTCCGAACAGACCAGCCCCTCTGCAGTGCAGTGCAGTCTGAGAACAGAGGGTAGTTCTACTCTCTTTAACACAGCAGAGTGGAGGATGGAGCCTTTCCAATCCCCAGGAGACACAGACTCCCTCTCCAGACACACTACCCCTGCTAATGGCTTCTGCCTCATAAAATGGTTATTGATGGTACAACCGGTACCTTCGCTGGAACAAGTTAAATGCTCGGGTTGACATTGATAGGCTGAAATGCGATGTCTTCTCTGTCAAGCTCATCAAAAAGTTAGGCTAGGATTGAGAAGCCTTCGTTAAAGGAGCTTATAAATTAAATATGATGAGGGAAAAAACAGGAGAGCTTTATTCTGTATACCGTAAAACTTATTTTAGTTGCCCGGGCGGTTATTTGCTTTAACCATGGAGCACTCACAGTGCGTATTGGAGACCGGTGGTTATTATTCTGCTGAACCCCCGCCACCCTTGCCAAACTCCTGCTCAAATCCACGATATGACAGAGCTGAATATAGTATATACCATACTTAGAACAAATATACACCAACATTATAATTGACAATTATTAGCCGACAATAAATCTGTCAACACAGATTTGATCAACTTTCATCTTTGATAAATATGGTAATTTATTAACAGTTCCATACAAAGATGCTGTTGTCAGACTAGAATACACACCGGTAATGTCACAGCTTATTTGCTTCAATGTCATTAGTGGCTATTATTGGAGACAGGCGTTTGTTGCGACTGCGCTTAGTGGAAGTGTTACGGTATATGAAAAGGTTTGGATACAGAGTGAGATAATAATTCATACTCCACTGATTGTCAGATTGTGGGTTTTTTGTTGCCAAAATGCCTTTGTTGAAAACAGTTTAATTTAGTTCTGCAGTTACAGTCCAGAATACAAGCTAACAGATTGACAGTTAAATCAATCGTACCAGACTTCTCTACATTTGAACAAAAACGCCTGCAAACTGTCAAATTATAAACGTCAAAGTGAAATCTAGTATAGTGGTAATAAGGCTATACTGCTTGTCAGGGAGTTTTGTTTTTCCATATAAAAGACAACTCCTTGAGGCTTATTAAAGGATCTGGTGTTGACGTTTGAAGTCAGTTTAGATCGAACATGTTTAAGATAGCCAGAAATAGCCCGACAATCCACGCAGAAATCTAACTGAGAGAACGACCCTCTGGTCCTCCTCTTCCTCATATTCTTCCTCCCCCACCCCTGCATCCGCTTCCTCACCGCACCTCTCCCATTAGTAATGAGGCCTGCATGATTTCATGTTTTACTCATGTATCCCATGTCGTGTTAGACTCATCCTGCTACCCTGACAGACCTGCCGCAGCACCCGGCTGTACCCACATAGGTGCTTAACGAGCCTTCATAATGATGATAATGTACCCTGGTAGAAACACATCTACACTCCATTTAAAGTAATGAACTCCAGGATGAATAGGTTATTGATTCTCACCTTACACACACACCCCCCCCCCCCCCCCCAAATGGAACTGCAATGAAATAATAGAACAAACAAGGCCGCTATATCTCTTAGAGAGAAGATCTGCCAGAGCAGGAGAGACAACCATTCCACTGTGGCCTAAGCACATAGAACAGTAATGGGGCAAGTCCTAATGCATACTGTGGCTCTGCGAGGCTTGCAAATAAGCTGTCATTATAATGTTATTACTTAATTCCATAACAGGACACATTAGAATACATCAAATGTTTTCATCCCAATCATGTGAGTGTGGAGAGTGTTGGAGTTGTGTCCGTGCACTGACATTGTTGGATAAAGTTAGGAATGCTTGGATTATTTTTCTTCATCAGGCGGTACTATAGGTCAGGAGGTTGAACCAGAGTGTGATTGGCTGTCAGAATCAGTGCAGCAGCCAATCAGCAGTCCGAGCCTGGAGGAAGTCGAAGAAGGTTCCATTTGTATCCGCGGTGACTGCACAGCAGACACACAGCGCGCACACACACACACAACTTCACTCTAATGGAATTCATGACATTTTATGAATTACGCCAATAAAGCTTGCATACGCGGAGCGAACTGTTTACCGTCTCCTGCTGTGTCTCTCCATCCCTCCATCCTGGATGGTGCTGTTTAAGGCCTATTTGGCCAACGGCCGTTAGAAATTGAAGATATATACCGCAAATATGTTCAAAATCAACTTTAATTTGACATAATAGGTTTATGAGCACGGATACTGGGAAAGCTTTCAGGGAACCAAATGGGATCTTCTACATTTAGAGACAGGAGAGGCCTCGGGAGACAGACACAGATGATGAACTCTAAAAGAACAGTGATGAGTTGAGTATGTGTTGCAAACACTGGTCAACAATGTCCTTGATAAAAAAATAATAAAAAAAAATCAATTTTCAAAAAGGAACACCTTGTGAAAAGTTGAGTAATTTGCTAATTTCCTTTCAGCTTTTTAAACAAGTGACACGAATTACTAAATGCATTGTCCATACAATTCTATCGAGGCCTAATCAAAGGAATACTACAAGACTTGGCCTTTCAATGAAACCGAGTGGTAAAAAGCAGTAAAACTCATGTTCACAGGACAAAACCCAAGGACGCGACAAGGACAGGGGAGAGAGGAAAAGAGCGAGCCCTGTTCCTGTTCATAATAGAGGTCTTTGTAATGTAAGCAACTCGTCAGGTTTATCGTTCCTCCTCGGATGCCTCCAGCGCTCCCTCTCTCTGTGTGAACTGCATTTAAAAAAACATGAAATGTTAAATTAAGGGAGCTGCAACAGCAATAAAGGGAGGGGGGAAAATAGATTTAATTATTCCAAACTTATTTACAGGCAGGCAGGCAGGCTGGGGAGGAGGGGTCCACACACACACACACACCTCCTGGTGGGCCTTGTGTCATGTTTGTGATACAGAAGCAGAGAAGCAGCGGGGATGCTCGTCACGATAGGCATCAAACAATTAAAAGGCGGACGAGAGGAACCCGGGGCACCAATGTAGCTGTAATACATATTAATGACTCCCAGCATGCAGTGCTGCTCTCAGCCCCCCCAACAGTGTGAGGGTGGGGTGGGAGGAGGGGAAAGAGGCGCAGGAATAACACATTGTGGATAAAAGGGCACAGGACCATGGGGGGACCACAGGGATGGGGAGGGCTAGACAGACAACAGAGAGGGGGCAGAGGGGGAGGTCTCTAGGGGTGATACAGGGGATGGATATGTGGACGTGTGTTGACTGTACCTGAAAATCCCTGAGGGGTAAAAGTTAGCTCTAGGTTTTGGAGGTCAGCTGTACCTGACTGACAGGGTTGCTGGTGAGAGACACGAGGCAGTAGGAATAGGTCATCTGGACCAGCAAACATTAGTTACAGGTTGGGGGGGTCAATTGAACCAGACAAGCCCTTAGGGTTGGTTAATCATTAGTTACAGGTGGGGGGGGTCAGCTATACCTGACAGGGTTGCTGGTGAGGGAGACGCGGAGGGAGTCCAGGCAGGCGAACAGCCGCTCCTCCGTCACCCCAGACTTCAGCTCTCCCAAGAACTCCTGCGGAGCGATCTGATGGCTGCTCCTCACACTGCCCTGAGAGGAGGGGGGGGGGGATAGAGGGATTAGTAATCTACAGTGCATAATACACACACGCGCACGCCAAACACACACACCCACTAACCAAGACAAACAAGCACAGACAGTCTCATAAAAAAGCACATAAAAACTGGTTTCAAGTTCAATATTGAACATTTCATAGAAACACTTATGCTAAATATGTATCTCAATACTTTATCTCCCAGCTCAGCACTATTAGATGCGTACAACGCAGTGTGCGTCTCCTGCATGCCAAATACACAGTTCTGAAAACTTGGCCTGTTAGCAGCTGCAAATTGGTGTTGTGTTCAGCTACGGTTGCTGCATAATGAATTAATAATTCTACAAAATGGCAAATCAACATGGAATAACTGACTTTAATTAGGTTTGGAAAATATCATCGAGAACACAGCAGAAAATATTGCATACTCAATATTCCCATATCCTGCTATGTCTGTTTGTTCCATGTTGTTTTGCAGTAATTACATTGATCTGAGACTAAAAATTAAAAAGACAGATCAATTAGAGGAGTGTGTTGAACAATGGAGGTCGATTGAGAGTGAAACAAACAAGTTGAAACCTCCCTCAACTTGGAGTCAATGGGGACCAGGCTCTGGCTGACTGACTGCTCCCTCTCTCCTGCTCCCTCTTCTCCCTCCCTCCCACTGAAGAAGAATCAAAAGAGCCTTTCTCTTTCAGTCCCATTACTTCTATTCATGTACCAAGAAAATGACCAAAATGTAATGTTCAAAAGAGAAGAAAAACTAAATGATTAAGTCCATCTTTCCCCCATTACATCTATTTTCTCCCAGTCTCATCAGCCATCACCTCCAAACACTGCATCCCAGAATAGCCTTCTCAGCCCAGTAGCCCCTCGTAGCCCAGGTAAGTTGAGACTGAGGAGACTGTGCATTGCCCTGGTTCTGGAGATCTACTGTACACTTGACTACAGTTTAGAGTTACTAGCACCTGGTACCTATTGTATCATACAGCCTCCTAGGCTTTCATAGTTCACACTGTTATGATCCATAGTACCTGCCAGCCCATAACCAAACAGATCCATCTTTCACCACACTAATTACCCCATGGGCTCTTGGGAAGTGGTTACATGTGGCATTCAGTACATGTGGTAACCTAGAATCCCCCCTCCTCCTCCTCCTCCTCCTCTGCCCCTTTGTTTTAAACTCATTCAGAGTGAAGCATAATCATTATCCAAAGGCTGGAGGCATGGACTAGAGTGTGGCTCAGCGGTAATGTCGCGATCACTTGGTGCATGGCATACAGCACAGGTTATTCCCTGTAAAGACCCAGGTTGGTCCCAGTAAAGAACCAAGTTGGATCCCTGTGTCGGGATGTTTCTGTTCTGTGGTCCCCATCGTCTTCTGACTTTCTCAATAATGTATGAAAAACAATGGATTTCACTCCTCTTTAAAAAAAGAAGGTGGGGGGGGAGAGAAAGACTGTCGGTGTCACAGATAGACAGCATCTTTAATATGCTTGTACCCAGCTGTACCCATTTCCAATTATGGATGGCTTCATGTATTCTTGATTTACCTAACACAATTCTCATCAGCATGACTATATGCATCTGTGCCACTCAGGATCTGAGTACAACCTCGCCAACCAGGGGACAATGTAGCGGATATGTGCTTAGTTACAGGCATGGCAGAGAGAGAGTGTGTCAGGGGAGATGTGTGTGTGTGAGGGATACACTTTCAGCAGTTTGATTTGTTGTTGTGAGGTCTTCGCAGACACCGCTCACTAATGAGGAAATTGATTATGCGTGATTTGTACAAGTAGATATCATTTTTAGAAAATTGGTTTATCTTAAAATGCAATAGAGGTGAACAAATTGCTTTCGTTTTCTGCTTTACGGAGAGAAATTACATTTCCCATTAAAATAAAAACTGCCCATGCCGTGTGACAGCACGTGCATATGGGAGGAAACCAGACTACCGTCACTCACTCACACACTCACACACGGACACACACACACACACCGAAAGAGACGGACAGACAGACCGATACGAGAGAGAGAGAGAGAGAGACTAGAGAGACTAGAGAGACTTTGGGCTGGCTTTCTCTATCAGTTGGCAGAGGCTTGGCACTTCTTTTCCTCATAAAACAATCGGCCTTCCTCCCTCCATCGTCCACTGACTCTGATTGTGGTCTAAATCATGGGGCTAAAACCCACTGGAGCAGCTCCATTCTCCCTCCAATACACTCTCTCTCCCTATCCTCACTGACGGAGAGAGAAGGAATCCTGTGTGCTTCCATGGCTTTAGGCTTTATGATGGAAAGGGAAATATCTGCCACAACTTGTGGGTGTTGTGTTCTGCAAGAGAGCGCGACTTAATTTAGTAACAAACAGAGTTCATATCACTGCTCTCTGCGCTGCGCCTGAACCGCAACATGAACAGAACATCAAGAGCAGTGACGGCAGGAGAAATAGTCCCTGTGTGCATATATGAATCCCACTGAATGTTTTCTGTAGCAAATAAACATGCAGTGTGTGTGTGTGTGTGTGTGGTCTAGCCTACAGTACATAAACATAAAGCCTCATTACATGAGCAGGCTTGCCAAGACAACCAGCGATCATTCAACCCCGGCAAAGCTTTACTGTATCAATATGCAACACGAACAGCGTGGTTTATTGAATGTAAGAAAATACACCTCCGTCAGGGGAGTTTATTATAATAACAGTTCCAAACAAGACAACAGAGTGTTTCTCTCAGACCACCCAGGACTCTGTGGCCGTTTGAATCAAAGCATCCAGGCAAAACATCCTCAAGTAAACCCCTGGGTTATGGATAAAGCTAACTGTGTTATCCCTTCTCCTCCTCTCTCTGAATTTGACTGTATGCCAGGCAAAAAAAAAAAAAAAAAATCTTAATTAAGTTTCCAGTTTCCACAAAACAGATGGGCTATAGTTTATGGTAAATTACTCTTTCCTAAAATAAGGTTTCAAACGGGTTTAAAAGTGAGAGTCTCACCTAGACTATGAAGACTAGTGTTACAGTCTAGTGGTACAGTCGGCTACATTGCAGGTCACATTGGCACTGGATGGATGCGCTGTACAGGCCTGGTATACCGTTGATATAAGGCTTTATTTCTTCCTGCTCCAAGGTTCTCTTCCACTGATGTGCAGCCAGCATTTTCTGTTAGCTTAATTAGGCAAGAATCATCAATGCAGTAAATCAACTCTGACTTCAATCATCTCTCTCTGCTCGCCTCTAGTCCCTCTTTGATAACATGCCAGAACCAGGGGAAAACCAGGGGAAAAACCAGGGGAAAAACCAGGGGAAATAAGTAAATGTCAGACATGCTCAAGAAATTGATCGGACATTTAAAGGGATAGGTCACTCCTGCAAATAAAATGCCAGACCCTCTCTCTCTCTCTCTCTCCTCCTCCCCCCCAACCTACACACACTTTACCTATACGGCATACAGTCAATGACATTTGCAAGTTCATTCAGATAATGATTGAACAACGTTGGCGTTAACCATCAACAGCTGTAATATTGATAGTAGTGTATGTACAGTACATGCTGTTATGCCTATTCATCAAGGTGATGTCTTTGACCAGTATGCATGTGGGCAACAACAATAAATCGTATGTTACACTGTTTAAAGTCTCCTAGTCTGACGAACCATCATTTGAGAAATGCCAGTCTGCTTGCTATGGGGCAGAATGCCACACTTCTCTATACATAGCTAATCATGTCACTCTGAAAATGACAACAACAAAAAAAATAGTTCAGCAGCATCATGTGTGTCGCGTGCCAAAAAGCCATCACATTTCGCCTGGGAGGAATTAGCTTCATCAAAGGCCTCAAAAATCCCCCCCTATCACTGTGGGTATAAATAACCAAACACCCGCAGGCCGGCAGAGCAGTGGAAAGATGCCCAGTCTTTCTCTCTCCCACCCCTCCTCAAAATATTCTCCTCCATGTTCTCCCTCAGGTGAGCGCCTGCTCATAACGTGCCAAAGCTGCATTAGCCGACTACGCCACACACAGGAATCCCACTTTCAATTCTAGAACGTCCAGAAATGTGCTCTTTAATGATCCGAGCATCAGTCTCCGCAAGGGGATTGAGAGCCTGTGAAGCAGAGTGGACAGACGCCCAAGTTAAAATGTGCATGTTGAGTGGGAGGCAGGGACGGGGGCATTGGCCAGATAGACTTCATTATGGCCGCAGTAACTCTCCACTGCGTGGGTGGCCCGCTGTAGTGACTGTCGAGAGCTAGCTACTTCATGGCCACTTGGCTGTCGTCATTCAAAAGTGGTCTGGTCTGGTGCACAGTCTGAACAAGGTCAACTCTCCTGCCCCTGTGTTCACAAGCTGAAGAGCATGTAAATTACAACAGCCATTTTGATTTGACAACCTTTTGATTTCAGGCTTCACCGGTTTGTCCGCCACTCCAGACCCACTTCTCAGCATAGTGTGAAAAGGGACTGATGCCTGTACTACATGCCAAGTAGAAAGACAAAAACTGTCCCAGCGGTAGGGGGGTATTAAATGAAGGGGTAAAAGCCTGTGTTCGAGTGCCTTCTTCAAGATGTGAGAAACAGTAATCAAAGCATGCACTGTAGGCAAGCTGGAGCTGGCCTTTATGCCGGCGATTGGAGTAATAGATGTGTGGTTCTGTGCTGCCGGTGGCGACATACTCAAGGGTACTGGAAGACAGAGTGCCCAGTCTGTGACTCAGCACATTTTGGGAGGCAAGCATCATGAAAGCCTCTTCCACAGTGCATTATTAAACGACAAACCCCCCCCCCCTCCATTTTGCCATACATCATCAGAGCATTAAAAAACAAGAGAGGAGGAGTAAAGCCTCTCTCCATCATAAGCGCAAAAGCCTCGTCCGAATGTACTCTTGAAATTAGGGCCATGCAGCGAAACAGCTCGACGCCTCTTTCAGCATCGAGAAATAATTAAGAGGACGGTCAGTCCGTTACGGCGACGTCGTCGAGCGCGGCGGCAGGAAAGGGGTTCCACTCCCAGCTAATGCCCCAATCATGTGAATTAAATCACCATCTCCAGGACCTGCTTATCGCTCCCCTCTCAGACTCTCAGAGGCTTTTATCATGTCACATCAGAGTATCATTCAGTGATCTATATTCAATTAAACGCCAGCGACGGAGAGAGAGCGACTGGAAAAACAGACCCATTAGTCAGTGAATTTCCATCTCCAAAATAGAATCGGGCGGCATTGACCTTCAGCTGAGCGCAGAGGGAGCACAGGAGGAAAATTGAACAGAGAAACAAAGTGATTCGCATCCGCATTAGAGCCACAACCCAGAACCTGGCTCCACTCCCTACTTTGTAATAGAAAAGTTGAGACTGTTTTCTATTAGTTATAAGAAGGAGAGCAAGACATAATCTATCTTATTACTGTAGTAACAATGTAATTACAGTAAGTAGTAATATTAACTTTGTCTCATGTTCCTTTAGTAATATAGTTTAACAATTCCCTATGTACTTACTATGTAAAAAACTACGTAATAACACGTTAATAAATTAATTAGTGTTACTACACATGTTTAGAGTTACTTTATGTAGTATCACCAAAATTCAAATTGTTGGGTTAACTAAATCAAGAGCTCAGACATGTTCTACACATGATGATGAATGGGGTTAAACAGACATTACCACAAGTGGTCAAATGGTCAACAACTGACATTCGAGGTACAAGAGCAACAGGCTGGAAAGACAAGAATGACAGTTGCACATTATGCAGCAGGACGAAACTGGTGCGTTCATTTAAACTGAGGAGAGACTTCAGTTAACGGTATTGGAGCCTTAGATGAGTGCCTCTGCAATGTCTGATTTAGGCTACAAAGCCCTTCACACATCCTCCAGAGAGAGAGAGAGAGAGAGAGAACTGACTATACCTCAGGAAATACACATCTGAGGAGCTTTAGCCATGTGTTCATACATCTCTCTCTCCAGTTCCCAGCTGCTGTTGCTGCTGTGAAGCCCAGTTCGACTTCTATCCTGGTGACAATGCACTAGCACCACCTAGAGGGGGATGTGGTGCTTGCATCAAGCCTTCAGAAGAGATCCAGTCATCTACAATACTGGGCTTTGCATCAAAACTAAGCAGGCTCCTCCAAGCAGACAAGAGAGTGTAGGTTTCTGAATTGAATAAAGCTTTTGTCTAAGGGGTTTGTGCCACTGTCAACGGGAATCCTTAGCACTATAATATCTAGAAGGGAACCTTTGAGGTTTTAGGCCTAGAGGCAGCATCATCCTCGGGGGAATAATCTTATATTTGCTAGCTTCATATTAAGCATATGAATGTGTAATAGGCCTCCTGAAGGCATGGTTTGAGTCTTGGGGAAAGGCAGTGTGCTTTTAAGCGAAAACAGAGATTAAATGTGTGGTAAGACTCAGAGGATCATATGGAGTGACATGGGAGGGCTGACATGGGAGGGCTGACAGGAGTTTCCCATACATTAACGATTCATCACTGGAGAAGTGTTCTTTTAGATTACAAGATTACACCCCTTCGTTCTCTACGCCTCACAATATCAAGGACAATCAGAAGCCCCAGGGCGAGCCCCAGATTCCTCAAAAGCAGGGGTGGGAGATCAGGGAGACACCTCCTCCCTACCTAGATAAGTGATGTGTTTTGAAGGTATCTAGACGTCATGAGCACAGATCAACAGAATTTTTCACCATACAGCGGTGGAGGCTGGTGGGGTATGGGCGCGTTGTAATGCATGGAATGGAATGAGGAATGGTCTCAAACACGTGTTTCTCATACCATTCCTCATTCCATTCATTCCAATGAGCCCGTCCTCCGATTTCTACCTCCACCAGCCTCCCCTGCCGTCCATCTGTCTAGTGCTGCAGGTCCTCTCTGCTTGATCGCCAGTGAGCAGCCAGAGCCATTACATCTCCATGGAAACGGTGCGTCAAGATGTTCCGAGCAGAGGAAGGTTCTATCCTGAAGAGGGTTTGATTGACCCCAGCAGGAAGAATCTGCAGCGTGGACGTGATGATGATGATGATGATGGCTCCATGATGGAACACCATCAACCAATCAATCATTCCCCATCCAACTACCCCCCACCACACTTCACCCTCTTCCATGAAGAGATGGAGGCTTACAGCACAGCTCTGTTGACTAACCTTGCCTGGGCCTGGACAGGACTTGACTGCCAAAGGAGCAGAGGTACAACGCAGATGGAGCCCCTGGTGATTGGGATGAGGATCATTTCGGCTCTGTGTGCGTGAGGAACCCTCTCACTCTGTTACAGCCTTTGAGCTTTGATTTATACTGAGTGTTCTCCAGTCTACAGGCTTATGTGGAGGAGGTCGGTGATAAAAGGAAATTGCATGTAGATTGCAGCCTATCCCTCTGCTAAGTGGCTTCTCTATTCATTCATTCACTGACTGGGCTGCAGGGTTCAGCCATGTCTTCCTGAGAGGAGTGGCACTGAGCGCCTGAAGGGATGTGCAATTAGGAGGCGTTTAACATGCATTGTTTGTGATGTACATTTGCCAGCAGTTAGGTATTTGTTTTACTCCCTTAATGATCAATTCCCTTAACGATCAATCATTTTAATTGTGGTGTGAGCAGCGATCGGAATCTGGAATCTATTCAGCCAGTATTTATGTCCCGGAGAAACGCTTGATCAATGCCAGGGGCGCCCCCGCCTCCCTCACTCTCACTCTTTCTCAGACACACACGTACACGCGCACACACACAGACAGAGTGAATGCTGTGTCATGTAGGCCTAATCAGGTAACCAGGGTTAAACAACCAAAACATGTTCCATACAAAAAGAAAATTGCACTTGGAATGAAATCCCCAAATCTCCCAGCATCCTATCTTCCACATGGAAAGTGCAGTCTGTACCACAAAAACAATATTCCATATCAACATGTGTCCAACTGCTCTGGTTTTAAGGGAGTTTTACTGACAACAAAACCGAAGGAGTATATCCTCAAAATAAGAAAAGGAACAAAAGATCTCGCTCCAGAGCCCCCATCCACCCACTGTAGGAGCCCAAGCCTCCAGCTGATCTCTAGTCAGAACAGAACAGGGAGCCCCTCCAGTTCAGACACTTAAGACTCCTGCCTGCTGAGGTGTTCACATCCACACTTGGCTCAGATCCGCAGGCATGTGAGGAGTGCATACTGGGATCTGTAGTCATCCAATGGTATGCGTAGGCAGAGCAGAGCAGAGCCTCTCAGCATCTTGCCAGGAAACAGATTAGAGCCCTGCTCAGCACGACACCGTATGACTGTTTCTATGGTGCCTCGGTGCCTGGCTGCTCCTCTCCAATCCTCACCCAGAACCACCAGAGGCCAGGAGAATCACATCAAACGCCAGCCTACTCATTACCCCAGCCTCCCACCGTGGAGAGCCTGGCAGGGAGGAGTGTGTGTGCATGCATACATACAAAAAGCTGCATACCAACTCTACACACACCCCAAGGCCTGCCAGTCAAACTCTCTGCTCATGCTGCTACCCTTTCTTGACTCCTCAACCTACCCACCACCACACGTCTAACCAGCGCGTATAAGGCCTTAGGCATCCCTCCTGCATTGTGTATGCAGTCTACACTCACTCAGAAGGAGGAGAAGACAGACAGAAGTATACTGACAGTGTACTTGACTGGTGGGGAGTTCTATTATGGACATGTACTGCAGTGAGCTCAGAGGCCGAGTCAAGACTCTCTCTCTTCACTTGTCAGTTAATAGACCAACCTTCCGGCGTGTGCGCACGCACGATGGCCCAAAGACTCGCTGGAGCATTGTGTTCTACCCCAGACTGTAAGAGAAGAGAACGTGTACCGTTCAGTGTACAATTCCCTACATCCCTCTGCTCTGCTTTTGAACCAATTACCCCCTCATTGTACAAGCAGACACAAAGAGCAGCACTGAGGGCAGCAGGAGCAGAGACGCTCAGATTAGAACAGGACTGCAAAGTAGTGGATCCTCCTGATGTTGCCCTCTGAAGCAGAGATCAGAATGAGGGCTACATAGTCTGATATAGTGAGTTAAATGGTTGTACACGTTCGGTTCAATAACAGCCCCTGTTTTGTTATCTTACCTCCATTGGAGATAGGCTTTGGCCAATATTAGAATTGTCAATACTTTCCCAAAATACCCCGGTGTACGTTAACTCTACATTACCTATCTACGGCTCTCTCTCCATCTCGTATAATAATGGCAAAATACAGGTGGAGATGGTACGGACAGAAATAAACTGGTATAAATTCACCCGGTTAATATCATAAACCTGCCCAACGGTGATTGGAGAATATGTAATGTGTTGGGAGGAGAGTAGGACCATTGTTCCTCTGTGAGCTCATTGGGATGCACAGTCCCCCGCATTAGCACCATTCCATTACAATACGTGCCTTGTAATTATGAGATAAAGAATTTATCGCAAGTGCTGAAATGCAAAATCAACAAGGGTAGGAGCAGGTTTTTTTTGTTTTTTTTAATTTTACATTCTCCTCCATTAAAGTAATTGGTTTGCAAACAGTAGCTTTGGCCTGTGGCAAACCCACTATTGGAAGAAGACAGTGGGGAGGAAATCATGCCATTGCAAATCTAAGATGAATTAGAGAGACCAACTATTTAGGGGGGAAATATATTGCAAGGGAGAGAGAGAGAGAGTGAGAGAGAACATGAGATGGTGTGGAGAGGGGTAAGGGGGTGAGAGAGAACATGAGATGGTGTGGAGAGGGGTAAGGGGGTGAGAGAGAACATGAGATGGTGTGGAGAAGGGTAAGGGGGTGAGAGAGAACATGAGATGGTGTGGAGAGGGGTAAGGGGGTGAGGGAGAACATGAGATGGTGTGGAGAGGGGTAAGGGGGTGAGAGAGAACATGAGATGGTGTGGAGAGGGGTAAGGGGGTGAGGGAGAACATGAGATGGTGTGGAGAGGGGTAAGGGGGTGAGGGAGAACATGAGATGGTGTGGAGAGGGGTAAGGGGGTGAGGGAGAACATGAGATGGTGTGGAGAGGGGTAAGGGGGTGAGGGAGAAGAGGAGGATGAAATAGAAAAGTGAGGGGAATATGCACAAAAGGCAAGAAGCAGCAGCAGGATCTGAGGGGAGATATGGCAGTACATATTAACCAGCCCAAGAGTTGTTTTATAGAGAGAGACAGGTTCAGCCTACATCATGAAGCTATGGTCATCGGAGCCGTCTCAGGCTTAGCGATAAAGAGAGAGAGCAGTTGTGTGCTCTGCACAGATACACTGAAGCTTGTCATCTGTGAGGGAAAACCCAGAGCATCTTACTCCCCTTACAGGCAAAGAGAAAGAGGGATTATATTGAATAGCATATGCTAACACTAGCTTATGCATCAGATAGAGAGAGAGAGAGAGAGACACAACTTCCCAGCTATATATGATATAATTTAGTGTTTGGAGGGTGAAAGCGGTTTCTGGTGAATAGCCTACACTATGCTAACCTCAGGTGGGTGACAGTCTGTTGTTGTTGTTGTTGTTTGGTGTGTGTGTTGCGCTCCAGTCCTTTACAAAAGAGACAGCTGGACACTGCCCACATCCAGGTAAGATGAGAGTTCCATTCCACTTTGCTGCCCTCTTTGATATAGAAACCAGCATTATTACCGAGGAGGAAAGCAGAGCACTACAGTTTTGCTCTTCCCCAAAATGAGGCCTTGAAGTTTTTACCGTGTTCGCAGCTGGTGTGACAGCATGGACAATGCTTAAAAAATACATGTGAATAAATATAAAAATAAAACATCTTTGAAATGAAATAGGGTAGCCCACACAGCGCGCACACATACAGAGCACGCACATGGATGGATGGATAGAGAGAGAGAGAGAGAGAGACACAGACACACAAAATCTAAGGCGTCTAACGAGATGCGAGTCACATGCCAGATGAGGTTGGGCGAGTAGTATGGAACTACTCTAACTGCCTCTCTCTCTCTCTCTCTCTCTCTCTCAAGCCTTCGCCTTCTATCCATCGCTCCGTCCTTCTCTCCATTGCCCTCTCCATCACTCGCTCTCCTTCTCTTTAATGGCCTCTGCTTGCATCTCATTAGAGTTCAGGACACGGCCACACACCCTTGGAAAGCACCTGCCAATTATGCAGAGCTGTGTAGAGGAGAGAAGGGAGACCGGCAGAAAAACAGCCTCACAGAAGGAGCCGTACTGACTCCAACCTTCATGGATAATGATAGAACGCGCTCCCACTAGCCTCGCCTCCATCATGTAGCCTTCGAATGCAAATACACATATTTAAATGTATATGGCACATGAATAAAACATACGTGTGATACTCTAAAAGAAGCCAATTAAATGGACAGAGCTGTGTGTAATTATATTTCAAGAGGCACAGTGTGGTGAGTGTTGAATTCTCTGTTAAGGTGCCTAACAACCAAGCTCTTCTTATAGCTCCATTATAATACGTGGAAGCCTCATAAGCAGGCAGCTACGGAGAAGCTCATAATACTGCAAGAGCAAAGCCTACAGTATATTTCTACCTGACGGTTGTCGGTCATCATGGGTCCAATAATATTTGAAATCTAAAAATAAAAAACTAATCTGAAATGACATTTACAGAGGCTCACCAAAGATAGATATTCATTTAATCTTTATTTTTGGCAGAGAGTCCCATTGAGACCAAGGTCTCTTTTAAAAGGGAGCCCTGCATACACACAATTTGTTTCATACATCATAGAAAATTGCAATATTATAAAACAAAATCAGGAAAAACAAAGAGGTCCTCGGTCAAAATATTGTTCTAATCTCTGTGAGGCTGACTGTCTTTGTCTGTCTGTCTGTCTTCTTCCCAGTAGCATCTGTTGCTGCACTGTTATACTGTAAGAGATACTGAATCACCTTCCATTGGCAGCTTAGTGCTGCTCTCCAGTCTCCTCCTCTCAGCTGGCCCAGTCACAGAGTCCTCAGAAACAGAGTTAGCTAACCTCCCTGAAACATCTCACCATAAGCTCTCTAACTCATCTGGAGAAGTTGAGCATGTTCGGTACCTGTATGTGTGACTAAGCATGAGTGACTGAAAAAGAGGGAAGGAGAGAGAGAGTAAGAAAGAAAGAAAGGGAAAACAAGTGTAAGTTAGACAGAGGGGGAGAGAGAGGGAGAGAAAAAGTGAAATTGGGGAGGCGCTTTCTTAATACCCTCAACTTTTAATGCCAAAAACATTACACTGAAGGTGTTAGAATTAAAGGGATAAAACCTTTAGCGTTTAAGAACCTCAGTATTTCCTGCGGGTATTAAGACTGGGGATAGTGTCGAGGGCAGACATTTTGTACTCCATTATTGGGGTCTAATCCTGCTGATTTAAACCCTCCTATCCTTCCTTCCTCTGGAAACCCATCCATTACCCGTACAGCTAAGCAGGGCCAGCAACGCCCCAAATCACAATCCTGTGAACTTTAGAAAGCGCACAATTTAAACCCAACTTCAAAAGAGCATTTAAGGAGCATAAATGTCATGCGGTTTAATAATTAAATAAATAAATAAAAGAAATACAAATCTGCAATCTTTCTCTCTCTCTCTCTTCCCCTGCCCCCTAACCCACCGCCACAACCTCCTGCCCCCTACCCTTAACAGTGGTGCAGATAAGTCTCTATCTAGCAGCATTAAGAGATTTGGTAGAGATCTAGCCCTCGTTTAAGTGGGGCTGCAATGGATTGTGCGTCAGACTGTTCAAGGATCAGATCGCTGGGCTGAATCTCAGGATATATTGACACAGAATCTGTAATGAGGTTGGCATTTAAGAGAAAGTGCTTAATCGTGATTATGTGTCCTTTTCAGAAGATTGAGGGAGGAGGGAGGGACAGAAGAACCCAGCTTCCGCCGCCCCCCCCACCACCACCACCACCACCACACACACCTGCTCAGTTCCCTGTGTCTCGCAGGTGTCTTGATGGTCCCAACACTACCAAAGGCAGGTCAGCGCTGAGAGAGATAATTACAGACTTCAGGAGAAGCTCCATATAGACAGACTGCCCTGAGGGCAGAGAGATGAGGCTGGGATACCCTTGAAAAGACGGTCATGAGAAGGACAAGAGGGAGACAACTTGAAGTCAGGGAGACGCATTAGTGGTAGAGGTGGCTGGCTCTGAATCCAAGCTAGGACATAGCCTAGATAAGGCCGATGGGAAGGATGAGACCTGATTTGCCTCCATTAATACAGAGCTTTGAATACTGAAAACCGTTAGCCAAGTTAATTAAGCAAAGACACTTCCTCACCACAGCTTTCCTTACCACAGCTTGCTTTGTGTTAAATCACGTGAGAAATTGCTTTAGACAAATCTTAAAATTGACCATTGTACTGAAACCTCCAGACAAGAGAAGTTTGTGTCTTAGTTTGGTTTTTATACCAGCCAATGCAGCTTTAGGCTACCTCCCTATTCATCTGACACAGCAGAGAGGCACTGCACACATGCAGTCTTCGAGTAGTGGTCATTCTATCTGTGCTATTAACTTCAAAGCTTTCCCAAAAACACAGGAACAAAAGGTCAGCATTTAGAGAAATATAGCCTTGTAGGCGTCTCCTTCTACCTGACACGCACGCACGCACACAACTATCTCCTGTACTCTGGCTGAGGACACTCCGACTCTCAGAGAGGAATGAATTTAGGGGTTGAGTGTTGAAGGTTAATTGGGGAAGTTGGCTGTGGGTTCAGGACAGTGTGTCTGTTTCCTTTCTGTCTGGTCTGGCCTGAGGAGTTCTCTACGGAGGGGGAAGACTGAAATAAAGAGAGGCAAGAAGAACAGGTATGATCTAATCCTCGATACACACTAATAATTGATACCCCTCTCTTCTACCCCCTTTCTATTATGCTGCCAGAGGGGATATCAGTTTGCCACATGGTTAATTTTTCAGCAGGCATCTGACAGGGTATTTTATCAGGGAAGGAAACACCAAGAAACACACCCCGGTTAAAACTCAAATGAATGGAATGCCAATTTACAAGATATTCACCTTGTCAGAGATAGAAATTCAGCTAAACGACTTGAATAAAAAACCATACAGTATACAGTAGGCCTAAGGGATGACAATAGATACAAAGTTGTGCCAACAAGCAATTATGAAAAAATTAGATTCATTACAATCTTAATCAAAGCCAAACAATATGTGGAACACAAACACTATTGCAAAGACAGTCAGTGAATCAAAGGCAGTGAGATAAGCAGCAACAGGACAGGGGAGAGTGAACTTGACTAGTGGTGTTGTTATAGTGCAGCAGAGAGAGAAGCTAGTGGAGTGGAGATGCAGCATCAGTCCCAAGGCCAGGCTACCGACAGGAGGTATTTCAGCACCACACTCACCCTTAGATGACACACACACACACACACACAGTCCCAATGTTTTATTGGTCATTTCACATCTCAAGCTGCTTGGCTTACCCTTTCCTCCCAAAGCAAATTAGTTTTGGAGACACCTTCCTGGGTTCAGGGTGAGAGGGATTTAGGCAAGTAAATGCGCTTTTGATTACTTGGAGCCGTTCAACAGCGACCTCCTCAGATTCTTGCTGTTTCAGGGAATTAGAGAGTGGAGCACAATGACCCTTCTCCTATTGAGCACAGGCAGAGGAGTCTTTGATGAGGGGGGGGGGGGGGGGGGGGTTCAGGAACTGTGCTATGTACAGTATCAGGCTACAGCTGTGCAGTGCAAGGGTGCCCATCCAGGTTTCTTTTCTTTTGGGGATTTAGACCTCTTCACTTAAAAGGTGTACTGCATGTACAATATCCACTTCACAACTCTATTCAAGATGCAATTCTGAGCAGACAAAAGCCTCACATAGTGCCGCAGTTTTTCCAAACAATGAAACAGGATACATAAGTCCACTCAAAGGAGAGAGAACCATCAATTTAGCAGGAATCACATTAGCAGAAGACTGGCATTCAATGAATGAATGGACAATTGAAGGCCCTTTATTGATAGAATGTGTTATTCCACTAGTGTTATTTCCTCATCCAGACATATTTCATAGGACCGTCCATCCATAAAGGAGGAAGCCTGCAGCAGCCTCTTGGCTGTGGGAGACAGAGAGAAAGAGAGACCTGGCCACTGCAGCTAAGATTAAACGGCCTCCCATAATCCCACAGGGTGAGGCCCAGCAACAGAACTCACCGTAATTACACCAGAATACATAAATAAATAAATAAATAAATAAAAGAGAAGAGCTGAAGTAATACACAAAAAGTTTCTTCCTCAAAAAAATGAAATAAATGCCTGCCTGCCTGCTAGCAGCCCAGGGAAATTAGGCTACCTAGTGCTGCCAGCGGGGACATACAGGAGGAAAAAAAGCACTGTGTTCAGTCCGATCGTGGTTGTTTTGATAAGCATAGGCTACATGTTTTAGTTGGCTTACTTCGACATGCCATCTCCACAGACACCGCAAAAACTGGCCAATTAACAACAGGGCTATGTTAAAGTCTGAGAATAATGATAATAATAATGATAATAATAATGCATTGCATTTGTATGGTGCTTTTTCCACAGACCCTTAATAAGGCTCAGTTAAACACGGTGCTGTGCAGTCCAGTCAGAGTATAATTGGTGTTGTTGAGGAGGAGGCGGTGGTGGTAACGGAGGGGGAAACAGGGACTCTGTTCAAAACCAATGAATCTTCAGAGTCTTAAAATTTCTCATGCAGCCAGGAGTCTGTTGTACTCCAGACAATAGAGAACACTCACCAATAGCAGAATAATAAGGTCATAAGGTTGGAGTTTTCATGGTTCAGCCTTGGACCATGGCAACTGAGCTGTTGTAGTTATTTTAAACAAGCGGCAGAAGCCGGATGGTCTCCTCAATGTATGTCACCATAACATGTAAAGAATTCAGTCTATTCAGGAAGTAAGTTTATTCTAAGTCTATTCTTTCCATCTAAGGTCATATCTTTTCAAAGCTTGTTTTTTTAATTATACAACTGTCATGTCTATTATTATTATTTGGTGTCTATTATGGGCTCACCTGTGCACTAACCGGTTGGTTCAAGTTTGTTCCGGTTCGAGCGACACGCAAAGGTTGGGTTCTAATCTGCACAGCGAGGGAGCTCAGTGGACTAACCAATCACACGCTGAGCTGCTCGTGCATGACATCATTCTCAAGGCTTGACTGATGAGAAAGGAACACACTCGCTCATTCTCTCTTCCAACCTCTCTCCATCTCTCACTCTCTCTCTCCCTCCCTCCCTCCTTCCTTCACTCACATACTCCTCTCCCTCCCTCCCTCCCTCCCTCATAGGCCTCTCACTCTGCCAGTGGAGTGAGAGGGAGGACTGATCAGAGCTTAGTGCTGAGCATGTCTCCAATGGGTCTCCATTTGTGCAGGTAGCCTATTCGTGGCTGTTCACACAACCTTTTGATTAGTCTGCGGGTTTCCTGTCCCTCTGTCTGCGTGTGTGTGTGTGTGTGTGTATCAGACCACCCTAATGTGACTGATGAATGTAACAGCTGTCCAATGGTACCAGCGCCATCGCAACGTTCTTGGAATTGAGATCATCTCGCCGATACTGACTCCACCTAATGTCCCTTTGTCTTAATGAATCTCTCTCTCTCTCCATGTGAATTCTACTCATGAATGAACTCTCCTGTTGACAGTGTGGGCCCACAGTCAAAATAACAGGTGATCTGTCATGGCTAAGAATCCCTACACTAATTGCTTAGTCAGAGACATGTTAATGTGTGGTTGACATTTACACTCTCTCCCGGCGTTAATGGTGAAATGCACCACTCCACATGTCGAACCAGTAGAAAGCATCTGTTTGGGAGTGATTAGTGATCTGACGCCCGCACGCAACAATTAGCAATGTACGCAAACATGTCAACAGACTAATCTCCATGGCAACAGAGGCAGAACGCAACAGGCACCTTCGGGGCCTGAATCTTAATTTGAAAACCAGACTCCCCAAATCTTAGATAAGGCCTACAGACTGTATACTGAACTATACACACATCTGCACGAGAGAGTCAAACAAAAGCAATCAGCCTAGAAAGAGAGAGAAATAATGTGAAAGAGCTGCAGAAGAAGAAGAAATATTCTCCTCCAAGGCTGTCTCGCATGACAAGTTAAGGCAACAATAAAATGGGCTTCTTTAATAACGTAACCTTCAGCCCTCTGGGTACGAAAAGGAAATAAAAAGACAACAGAGAGCATTTGAAATGCAGTTCAGAGAAAAGTACTTTTCCTCCCAGTGTCAGAGCTACTAAATGCACATGGACACGACAGGACATGTTCACTGCCTTTAAGACTGCCGATTTCACCTTGAATAACTTGGACCTTCAATGGAAACAAAGAGGGAGAGTGCGCAGCATAGTGAAAGGTTGTGTACTGTATAACGGGGAAGCAGAGGCTTTTTTCATTATGTTTCATAAAAATATCATTTCTTTCATCTAATTCAAGGTGATTTAATACAAACAATTTGATCAAGGTTCCCTGGTTAAAAAAAAAAAAAAAAAAGGACATACAGTTATGTTAAGTCTGAAGTCCGTACCGTGTTTCTAAGAAGACTAACAAACTAATATTCCACATCAGTCGTGTTCAGAATTCTAAAATTAAATCTACAGTAAACATGTTGTCGCAGAGGAATGATGGAGCATCCCCCTTTGGCCAATCAGTGTTATTTAGGAATTTCTGTTGTTTCCTATAGCACCCCCCCCCCCCCAGCCCCCCTTCGGCTAAATCACTATAATTTTGCAAATAATGGATCTCGGGTGAATGACTGAAAGATGCATCATTCACCCAAGTTTAATAAAAATTGTCCCAGTGGTGTCTTGAGATATTGAGTGCGACATACGAACATGCAAACTGACGGAGACCGATCAACATTGTTGTTGAGATCGATCCAGGTTGTTGTATTTTCTCTAGGTCTAAAGGACGGAGAGTATGATGATGATGAAGCAGAGTATGATGATGATGCAGAGTATGATGATGATGAAGCAGAGTATGATGATGATGCAGAGTACGACGCTGAATACAATGATAAGTTGTTGTTGTTGTTCTCTTTCTCCGCTACAGTGCTACAGAATTAAGATGAGTATGATGATGCCAGTTTGAGAACCTGACAGAGTGTTTATAGCACAATATGTAAAGTCTGAGGTAAACAGGCCCTGCCTGATGGACAGAGGTAATAAATCATACAGGATATGCTGAATACTGATGGGGACTACTGAGGCACAGGGATGGAGGGAGGAAATTATGGAGGGATAAAAAAAAAAAAAGGAGAGGGAATTATCAGCAAAATGAGGCTCCAATTCAATCAACTACAGAAAAAGGCAAACTGCAATGCAGGTCAACAGTACTGGAGGTGTTAACCAAAATAAAACTGTTACTCTGGTGGTCTGTCATTGGATATTGACACAAACTCTTTGTAACCCTCAGTAAAATGAAGTACAGGAGCATATAATAGTATTTGATCAGTGTGGGTGGGTTTATTGATTCATGACTTGAATAAGACTGAGGATAGTAATTGTACCAGGGACCTTTAATGGCCTCTTGGATGTACGTATCAAGGCTAGCGGTAAATAGGCTGAAGCTAATGATACAAGGATGTAGCTAACAGTAGCCTACCCTCCACAGGCAATGGAAGATAAGGATGTAGCTAACAGTAGCCTACCCTCCACAGGCAATGGAAGATAAGGATGTAGCTAACAGTAGCCTACCCTCCACAGGCAATGGAAGATAAGGATGTAGCTAACAGTAGCCTACCCTCCACAGGCAATGGAAGATAAGGATGTAGCTAACAGTAGCCTACCCTCCACAGGCAATGGAAGATAAGGATGTAGCTAACAGTAGCCTACCCTCCACAGGCAATGGAAGATAAGGATGTAGCTAACAGTAGCCTACCCTCCACAGGCAATGGAAGATAAGTGGATAGAAAGGCAAGGCATCAGCAGGAAGCCATTATAATACTAAATACATTAATTGGAAACATAACTGAAGACACTCATCATTTGTGGAGACAGCAACGTTATGATTGCTAACAGAGAGTCGAAGCACTTGCTAATTAACAGTAAATAAAAGTCAATTAGTATATATATATATATTTTTTTTTTTTTTTTTTTTAAAAAGCCCACATTTACCATGAATTAACTACGAGTGTGGCCTGTCTCTGAAAGAGCACAACGCCTCCAGTTCTATTTACATTCTGCAGTTTATGACCTATGGACTTTCATAGCATATTAGTCCAGGACAAAGAGAGGTAAACAACTCAGTCAGGGTGTCAGGAGATGGGAAAGGGCAGACTCTACTGTACAAGACTGGGAATCCACTGGGAACACACAGGACAGCCAGTCAGTCACTCCAACTTGTTCCAAGAGCTAAAAAGCACGTCTATATTCAAGAGTACAGTATGTGCTCAATTTCTCAGTAGACAAGCCGCATACTTAAAAAAAGAAAAGAAAAAGCTATCGAAATCTCAGTCTATAACATTCAGACAACTTTATTTTCGTATGCACAAAATGATCATTAGGGCAAGCTTGGCTTATTTTCTTTTCTTTTTTCTTTTGCCAAACGATCGCTACTTATTTTCTTCCAGCTTGAGGTTATTTCCTGTGGTTGATGCTGATGGGGGTTAATGCATTGCAGCAGAAGAGATTTGGAGCGGCTGCAGTTCCGGTCAGGTGGCACCTCCTATCCATCACAGCATGAGAAGGATGAGAGGGGGTCAAACAGCGCAGAGAGAGAATATGCCTGCCGTTAATGTGCCTGTCACTCAACAGGCCACTCTACCAGAATAACAGGGTATGCCAACCAACGTCATACTCCTACCTTACAGAGGGAGACATACTCTTACGCACACTTCGAACAAATATTGACGCTCAGATGTTGACACTTAAATACCAACATGTAGACATATCAACATTCAAGTGCACACATACACCAAACATATATTCTATAAGATTCCTGAAGTACGCTAAAAGCTGTATTACATATTTCAACACCCTTTTTGCTGCTTATGAAAATACCAAAAGGTATATATCGATCGCGATATGGATTTTACCTCGGTTCAGGGATCACACCTTAGACCCTGGCCTATAAATGTTTGATAGTCTTACTTATCAAAGGCCTGACTTTTTAATACAGCACTGAGACCCTTTAAAGGTTTCTCTCCCTCAGGGTAATTGAAATCAATGTATAAATGTGTCCTTTTTATTTTTGTTTGAAGAAAACAAAATTGTTGGGAGAGAGGTGCCCGTTTCTTTGGAGTTTCTCTCAATCGTTACTCGACAGGTCTTGACAGTTTTATCACGAGCACTCCAGCTCGCATGGTCTCTGCTCTCAAAGGGAGGCAGAAAAGGTTAAAGCTCATAGCCGAAACTCAGAGACAAGGACAGACAACCCAGATAGCGCCCCCACATATATAAAATTGAATCATCCAATATCTTACAACACTCAAAAATAATTAAATTCTCCCAGGATGAGTGCCAAGCGCTCTATAATTTAGCACTCAAACTTGTGTTTTTTTCAGTGAGACAGAAAGGAAGGGGAAAAAGAGAGAGAGAGAGAGAGAGAGAGAGAGAGAGAGGTAGAGAGTGCAATGCACAGCCAGCCAAAAGAGGTAAAACACCGGAATTAATTTGAGTAGTAAATGTGTTTGAAATCCACCTTTCCAAGTCCCAAACGTAGATAATATGATTCAGTCAGTGAAACCCTGTAACGAGTAAAGGGCCCACGGAAAATAATTAAAATACAGCGCTGACTAAAATTCATGTGTAAATACATAGTCATTCAAACTATAGTAATTTGCATACTACATAGTCATTACATCGGCCTGGTCATTCATGACCTGACCAATTAGATGTTTGGCCTGCTCTGTACCAATATTCTGAAACATGGAGTCAAGGGTATGGGGAATATGGGTTACATTCTCGGGCTAAATCCCTTTTGATTGTACACTCATATAGTATGATCACTACCCTGTGTGCCAAAGTCATATACTTAACACAGGCAGTTGAACAGAATGAGAAATAGACCTACAGTAATATTCATACAGGGAGTAATATCATGTCTTTAACCCCCCCCCCCCCTCCCCCAGCATGGTGGAGTCTCACCTCGCTGCCTCCATGGTTCCATGGGCACAAAGGCTGTGCTCTCTCAAGATGGCACCTCCTACGGCTGCCACGGTGTGTTGGTTCGCACTTTTGTTTGTTTTCAGTCTTTAATTCCGTTAATTGTGATTCCAATCTGATTATTTTCACGAGGGACGAGATACTTAACATCAGGGACTCGACACCATCTGATTTATGTCCCAACTTTCTTGCCTCATCTGTGGATTTACTGGACATTCTGGTCAAAGGTGCTCTGGCCCTTGGCCAAGCAGTGAGGCAGAGATGAAGAGGTAAGCGTGCCGGGGTTCTGGTGCGCTTCAGGGAGAGAGGATTACGCTCACCTCTACCGGGAAGACTCCTCTCAAATGTCCACTCACTGTGCAACAAAATGGACGAATTGCATCTTCTTATCAGGACAAATAGAAACTTTTCTCTCTTCTGTTTTGTGTTTCACGGAATCGTGGCTGATTGAATCTACACTGGACTCCGCTGTACGGCTGCCCGGCTTCCAGCTGTTACGGACGGATCACGACCCGATACGAAAGGTGGAGGGATCTGTTTCTATTAAAATCAATGTTGGTGCAACAATGTGAAAGTGATTTTGCAAACTTGTTCTCATCACCTGCAAACCGCTTTACTCTCCACGTGAATTCACTTAATTTATCCTCCAGCACTGACACTCCCCCGGCACCACGCCAGGATCCTGTTTGTGGACTTCAGCTCCGCATTCAACACCATCGCCCCAGCTCTTCTCCAGGACAAGCTATTCCAGCTGAGCGTGCCTGAGCCCACCTGCAGGTGGATCACTGACTTCCTGACAGACAGGAAGCAGCACGTGCGGCTGGGCAAGCTTGTCTCGGAGCCCCGGACCATCAGCACCGGAGCCCCACAAGGCTGTGTGCTATCTCCAATGGGGATGAGTCCGCCTACAGAAAGGAAGTCGACAGCCTGTCTTCCTGGTGCAGCCAGAACTACTTGGAGCTGAACGCCTTAAAAACTGTAGAGATGGTAGTAGACTTCAGGAGAAGGCCAGCCCCAACCACCCCCCTCATCATGTGACTCCCCAGTTAACACTGGAGTCATTCAGATTCCTGGGTACAATAATTTCAAAGGAACTCAGGTGGGCGGAGAACATCACCTCCACCATCAAGAAGGCCCAGCAGAGGATGTTCTTCCTGCAGCAGCTGAAGGAATTCAACATGACGCAGAAAGTGATGGTCGAGTTCTACATGGCCCTCATTGAGTCCATCCTCAGCTCATCGATCATCATCATCTGATTCGCTGCCTCCACTGCCAAGGACAAAGGCAGACTGCAGCGGACCATTAGGTCAGTCGTCTCTCCAGGACCTGTTACACTCCAGGACCAGTAAGAGAGCAGGAAAGATCATCGCTGATCCTTCCCATCCTGGTCACCACCTCTTCCATAGACTTCCATCCGGCAAAAGGTTCCGGTCTATCAAGACCAAAACCTCACAGTTTCTTCCCCTTTCACAAACAAGCTCCCTGCCTCTCACTGACTCTGGGACTTCCACCCACCATGTCACACACACACACAAACAATGCACTCACAGTGTAATTTATATTTATTTAAAAACATTCTAATTTATAGTGCACATGCTCCATACTCATTTCACAGCCTCTAGCCTCATTGCCACTTAGCCTCGCACAGCCTACAAAATGTATTGTTTTATTGTTCTATTTGATACATTTGTTATTGCTATTTTGTTAATATTGTTGCTATTTTGTCATTTGTGTTAATATTTTGCTTATATATATATTTATTTATTTTTTAAATTGTATATTGTTTCTTAATGTTCCATGCACCAACCTTACCAAGTCAACTTCCTGTATGTGCAAATATACTTGGCCAAAAAAAAGAATTCAGATTCTGATTGTCTGCCTGAGGAACAAAGGACAGCAGCAGTCATAGTTAAACACTGTCTTTATGCCACTGGCAAACCCTCATATCAAGCACACCACATCATGCAGTGAAGCCATGACACAAGATGTTTCCATAAAGGAAAAATCACACGTGTCTGGAATAGAAACCTTTTTAGTTTAAAAAGAGACGTTCTCCCAGCTATGAATTACAAAGTGTTGTAAATGAACGAAGATGCCTTTTTATGGTTGGGAAACAGATACAATGAGTAGAACAATAGCAATATACAGTACGTTAAGATGGAACAAATACAATATGAAGAAACCAATGGGTCATTATTACTGCTTTTCAGTAAGCTGTCACTTTAACTAACGTTTCTGACTTTAAAAAAGGGAGTAATCGAGGCTATAACATTTCTTTCTCCAATTCTCCACTTACGGTTTTGGATGCAGTAACAATGTATCGGATGACCATCTCTCTCTTGGTGTTGAGGTCTTTCGCCCTCAGAGGAGACTTCTTGTCCTCATTCAAGTTCATGTCCTCCTGTGGAACAGAGAGAAAGAGAAAGAGAGAGGGAGGAGAAGAAATGGTTAAAAGTGTCAATAATATATTTTGCAGCTAGGCCATGCAAACTTTATTAATTGTTTAACGGATTTAATTAAAAAACTTATCAAAGTGTAACAAGATATATTATGCTACATTTCAGTCTGACTATTAAATGCATTAAAATTAATCAATGTGGGGTCACTAGGCGAGTCTTAGCTTAAGTTGTTGGTGCTATGAAGTTATATTTATCCAAATCCAGAGGTGGGCCTATACAGTATACATTTTTTGAAATTACTGGGAAATGACAGACTGTGGCTTTAATGAAAATGCTATAATTTAAACATTGGCCATGCTTGACCTGAAACCTAAAAAACCTATTCAACTGTAGCCTCATGATGAAATAACGTGCACTTCTGTCTTTCCTAAAATACAACAGTGCCCCTTCAACACCTCAGTCAGACCATGGCCAGTGTCCATCTTGCACAAATGTGGAGCTACAAAAATTCAGCTGGCACTGAAGCAAGCTCACATTTGTGGCTCAAACTGTACCTAGCAAAAATAATAACTAGAAAATAATCCAAAATAAATTATTGTATTTGGGGGCCATACATGATCGCTTACGCTTTGGGCTGGCCGACCAGAAATTAATGCATTAACCATATATATTTATTTGTGTTATTATTGTGGGGGAAGGGGACAGTGTAGCGGGGCATCAGTTAAACAAAGGATCAAGTTTGTATGGCCTTCTCTCAGAATAACACACCTGGAAAAGAGAAAAAAATAACTAAAAAGAAGGGTTAGCTAGAGTATAATCTAGTCTATAACTCCAAATCCACATCCTTGGCTTGTTTGCTTAAGAGGTTTCAACAAAATGTCTTAAAACTTTGTCCTCCAATTTAAAAGGAAATTGAACTTGAAACAGATAACACCTGTGTAGTTAATGAAGTAGCAGCAAATCATGGCCATATCATAAATTGCCATCTTTCTCTTTCAAATAAGCATTATAGCCTTTAGCCGTGCAAAATCTGTCTTTAACCTTTTGACAGAAGACATTCTATTCATCATTCAACAGTCCTACACTCTATACTTGTTCCCCCTCCTACCTAAGGGAAAGTCAAAGGCAGCGGTGCCTTTCTAAACGGCAATGTGAGAGAGCTTGTATGAGAGCGTATCAAAGTGAGATGACTTGTATGTTGCAATAGGCAGCGTGAGGAGAGGGGGGTCCGGTGTTCTACCGTCCTGACTCTGATCACCTGTTCTCAGGGGCTTTGGCTACGGAAAGGTGACATTGCCCCTGGCAAACGCAGAAGTTTCACACAGGAGACACAGAGGAAATGAATATAGCTCAGAGACGGTAACACAAAATAGGTTACTTGAGTGACTGATGTGGGGAAAAATAAAGTTTAAAATACTGTTTGATCTGGACGGTCATGCGTGTTCATTTTTAAAATCAACCCCAACACTGATAGAAAGTTAGAAGTTAGAAAGTTTGAGAGATTAATGTTACAAAGAGCTGTGTGTTCTCCTCAGGTCTCGTAGTGAGTCCCTTTTCTGCTTCAGTAGCCCAAGCCCGCCACTAGGGGTGTGTCATTTATCTCTGACGAACACACGGTGGCTCAGTCTCTCTTTCAACTCTGTTCCATCATCAGAATCATTATTGAGCCTCTGCTCCCTCCTGGGTCAGGGTCTCTGTGGGCTGCCATCCAATCATTCTCTTATAGAAACATTGTGGAACATAATTGGATAGATTAACGAAAGAAAGACAAAAAAAGGAGGGAGAAAGCTCATTTTAGAAGTCCTCTCTGTTGGAGGAGAGGAACAGAGGTGAGAGAAGCCCTTAAGGATGAGAGACCATGTAGGGGAGGTTAGAGTAATTTAACCTTTTACCCATGGGGAGCTAATGATGAGGCAGTGCTGACACAGCCTGCTCTGCGACTGCCCTCAAAATTCTCTCTGAATCAATAGCTAAACCCATCACTGTATAAGGCAAATCATCAAATCCTTTTCCGTAATCTTTTAAAAAACACTGTTCCAAAACTGCCAAAGCACACACAGGGTGAAAATGCTCAGAGCTCACCAGAACTTAAATGATACATGGCCAAACTGTCAAACTCCAAGGACACACCGAAGGTTGGAGAGTGAGGGGGAAGACAATCATGAATGCTGCCCAACACGTGATGGCCGGCATAAACCCACACCTTTCATTTGCAACACAAGACCGCTTCCACTTCCCTCCCAGTCCTTTAACATCCAATGATAACGTTTTTAACATTTCAGTCATGTAAGAAGCAGCATGCCTGTCTGTCCCTCCAGCAGGGGAGGGGGGCTGAGAGGCTCAGAGGCATAGTGGGGGAACAGGGAGGGCATCAATTACCTGTGTTGGATCCGTCATCCCTCCATGACACAGCCATGAATCTAGCCACTTGCTGTGACTAATGACAGGAGCTGTGGCCGCGTTTATGCACCCAGCTCCTCACTGCACAAGCCGTCCCCGTCACTCAACACTACATGCTTGTGTCTGTGACGCATCGCCACACCTCAGGGAACCGGCAAGCTAGCATTAGCATGGCGGTGAGGTTCATGCTAGAGTCTGTGACGTACCGCCATTCCTCAGGGAACAGGCTAGTGTTAGCATAGTGGTGAGGTTCTATGGTAGCTTGACAGTTACCTTAGCGGACTGTTATTCACATTGGTCTTGATGGTGGTTTGTTTTTTTCTGGTGAGGTTTAGCTAGATAATATCTAGGGCACAGTATTTCAAAATGTTTAATCTGAATCAGAATTCATTCATTTTAATCTGGCTCCAGAATGATGATTTTTTTGCTATCCAGGATTAGATCGATCTGGCTGATTTCGCCAATGCTACTCAAAATCAGAGATGATCTAATCCTGGATAGCAAAAAAGAATCTGTGGGTTTTCCAAATGTGCAGTTGTTCCCCTTTAACCCAACAAGACCCCCACATAATTGTCTTTCATTGTCACTATGGTCAAAGTGGCTCTTATTTTACCCTGTGACTAAACCTACACATTGAAAGATACCCGTTTTCTGGGAATTGTCCACAAGAGTCTGTTACAATGCTTTGGGCTGACAGGAGGGAAGGTGTGTGTGTGTGTGTGTGTGTGTCAGACTCCATCTCCTCAGTCAGAGCCACACAGCAGACAGCTAATCCTGGGTGACATTTCCCTCCACTGAGACTTGAGCAGTTCTATCCCTGACGGAGACCATTCCCCACAACTGGGAGCCTTTTAAATCCCCACAGGAGGTCAGGAGGAGGTCAAAGGTGAGAGGTAAGAGGAAAAACAAGAGACGGGGCATTATCCTGGATGTTCTCTTGAGTGCAACAAAAGGTAAGAGGGAAACTGTGTAAAAGCAACTAACTTGTGAGGAACAAAAATTGAAAACTGGGATTAAGACAGGTTTATTCACTCAGAATGACTCACTGGCCATGGTTGCACTAAGCTTAAGAAGTAGTGAAGCATCCATACAAATGAAAAAGATGATGTAACAAGTGTTAGCATTTTGAAATAAGTCAACATTTTAAGCATAATTTCAGGGTCATTGCTCTAACTCCTCAGAGTGAAACACATGGAAAAGACTGTGTAGAGATGGGTGGATTGTTGTCTGTTTTTGGCCCATGATTGCGGCACACATTGGTTGTGTTGGCTTATAAGTAAAGCATTATCTACAAAAATGTGTGACTACTTTGAGAATGGCCGCCGCTTCAACTGATTAAATGACCGATTATCTAAATAAACTACTACTAATCAACAGTGTGCGTTTGCCAGACCCCTCGATATGCCAGATCCCTTCGATATGACCAAATGGCCGGACACAATACAGCTGCCTTTTGACCCAGGTATGCGTGTGCATATCTGACATGACTCCCGCCAACCAACCCGTCTAAGCACTCGCAGTACCTGCAGACCACAATATATCAGGCTTCCATAACCAGCTGTGTGTGTGTGTGTGTGTGTGTTGCACTCACTACTGGATATCATTTTCCCTACTGTATATTCATCATGGTAGGTCAAACAAGACCAGGTTTTAGATTATAGATCAGATATCAAACTGTCAGTGTGTGTGTGTGTGTGTGTGTGTGTGTATATGAGTGAGTGAGAGGCCCTGGAGCTCATCACTGGACGTACCATCATCTTCTCAAACAGAGCCAGGATCTCTTTCTCTGAGGTGATCTTGGAGGAGAGCTCTTCGAACTCGGCCGAGGCAGCAGCTGAGGAAGACGAGGACCAATCACTGGTGGAGGAGTGTTTGACATGAGGAAGATGTGGCCGCTCTTTCTTAGTGCCTGGGATACGGATACTGGCAAACCTGTCCAGCTGGAGAGATCAAACACAGGAACAACAATAAGTTGATGTAGTCTACTGTACTCATACTGGCCTGACTACAGTGCTGCACCTTCAAAGCTGAAGTTACTGAGAATACACTTGACACACAGAGGCATTGCTTGATAGAAAATCTGTTGTTAGTGCATACAATGTTGAAACTACTTGTTAAAAGGGTGTTAGTGAAGTTGTTAAAAACCGAAACAACTCATAACGGAACTGGCCGTACCTAAACACAAAGGTTTGAGCTTGAAATGACAGTCCTTCCTTCCATCCGTTTTACAATAATTCATACATTATCTGAGGACTTCAGATATTTGATGAAAAAGAAAATGTAACATTGAAAATGATTTTCATGTTTTTATCTACCAAACACGTGGCCTATCATTTCGGATGTTTTCATATAAAGGGCTTGGAGACGACCCGGTGTGTGTTCATGAACAGATCAGCCAGCCTGGATCAATGCCTGCTGCAGGGGAGGACCGGAGCATTCCACAGATAATCAAGATTCAGGAAATAGGATCAGATTAGTTCAACAACTGGTTGCTTTTATCATTGGGTGGCTGCGGGGGGATGTGAGATTGAGATGTCATTGGGAAGTGATGAGTAGGCGGTTCACTTTCAGCCTTTGGCTTGGATCATTCAGAAGGGTGAAGTACCAACATGGATCTTAAAAGACATCTAAGACAGATCACTTTTTTCTGTGTTCTCAGGACAAATGATCACCTGTAAGACAATCCTGAACTGTAGCTTGAACTAACCTATAGCTAGAACTGACATCAATAATAATGTGTGTAAGACTGTGTGTGCCAAACATTCAAAGAAATAAATGTGTTTTATTGTATTATTATTAGAACATAATCTTCCACATACAGTAGCATAGTAAACAATTCTGTATCCAACATAGTTTTGAAGGCCTCATTAGCCAAACAAAGACTGCAAATGTAGTGATTGCAATGGAGTAAGTGGTGCACCGACCAGCTCTCCCAAACAGCAGGCTACACCATCCAGTTGCATTCGAAAGACAAGCATCAAAGACAAAGACAGGTGTAAACATGTATTAGGAGAGGGGTAGAATGGGGGGGGGGGGGGGGGGTGTTAGTGGGGTTTAGGCATCAGAACACAATCCCTCCTTCTGACCTTCCATTCTGGTGGCTTTGATGTCTAATGTGCATTGGAAGCAGGCCCCCCATCCATATCATCCTCCCTTGTCCCCCCTAATCCAGGGCTTTCAGTAAAGTGCTCCTTTCGTCACCCTGAGCCCCTTTGGTCCTCCCACACTAATATACACCGTCAAACAAGGCGGTGGGACCCACCAGGCCCCCTCCCCTAGAGCCACTCCAAAAACAGTATCCATCATTAATATGTAGCTTACGTTCTGAGAGCCGATGGTGAAAAACCTACGCACTAATGGTCGGGGGCAGAAAAACTCATCCCCCACTGAGATCTCCTAACAACCCATCTCTGTCCCCTCTCTCTTGGCACAGCAGAACAACATCTCCATCAACACAACAAAACCCTCTATTCTTAGCTGCAGTTCCCCTTTCTGAGCCGACAGTATTCTGTTGTTTATCTATTTGGAGCCAAATGACGGCGTTTGAGTGAAGGTTTAGCGGGCTGTTTGCTCTGGAGGCGTCATGCGGTGATCACTCGCTCTGATTAGCCGGCTTGGTTTTCCCTTCGGCAAACAGAGAGGGATCGTCATGGTGATGAATCGATACAGGGAACAGAGTGAAGATTACAGGGATTTGAAAAGATGTTATGCAATAGGGTTTCAGAGCAGGAGGAGGGGAGATACGCAGGGCACTGGAAGTAATGGAAATTATTTTGGCTCTAAACTCCAAAAGTTTGGATTTGAAGGGTGTGTGTGTACATAATGGGTTCACCATTCAGAATTAACAAAACCTTTTAGACAGTCCCTCTATTTTAGGACACCAAATGTGATGGGACAGATTTATGAAATGTCCAAATGATGCATTTAGTATTTGGTTGACAATCCTTGCAATAACTGTCTTAAGCCTGCGACCCATGGACCCTACCAAACGCTGAGTATCTTCTCTGGTGATGCTCTGCCAGCCCTGTACTGCAGCCGACTTCAGTTGTTGTTTGGTTTGAGGACGTTTGGCCTTTTTTTTTTTTTTCAAGTTTCCTCTTCAGCAAGTGAAATGCATGTTCAATAGGATTTCAATCTGGAGATTGACTTGGCCAGTCAACAACATTCCACTGTTTGGCTTTGAAAAACTCCATTAGTTGCTATGGCAGTATGTTGTGGCTCATTGTCCTGCTGTAGGATGATGGGTTTGGAGGCATTTTTGCTTGTACTTGGGCTTACAATATGTTTCTGTAAACTTCAGAATTCATCTGCTGCTGCCATCAGCAGTTACATCCTCAATGAAGACAAGTGAGCCAGTTCCAGCAGAAGCTATACATGCCCAAGCCACCTAACCTTAACCATCTACCATATTTAATAGATGAGTTGATATAAGGGAAATAGATGATATAAGTTGTTAATAGATGACCTGATAAGGGAAACCTGGATGTCAACTAACTATCTGCAAGGGAACAGATTCCTTGACACAATAAAGCAGTTGATCCAAACCAGTAGACTAGAAAGTGAAAACACTGGAGCCATGGGGAGTCGATTGCCTTGCTGTGACTCAGAGGCAGAAAATTCAGACAAATTGTCTAATCTGCCCCCCCCGCAAATTATATTCCACTGGCAGATTACATCTGTACTGTTGTCTATGTCTGGCAAGAACAGCTGCTGATAAACAATAATCTACCTTTCCTAGCGCAGGAAGTCCAAGACCATGTCCAGCGATGTCACCACCTAATCATTACATAAGTCATGCCTCTCCAATGGTGGAACATTGCATGACGGTGAAGGCACTAGATTCCTATTACATGCAATTGATCTGTGCATTGCAAACCACACATACACCATGTGTGTTGCGTCACATGCATGTCAGTGAGGATTTAATAGTGTTGACGTGACGTGTTAGACAGTTTAAAAACATTGCATGATTGAGGCAGGAAACATTGAAAGAAAAAGGAAGAATAAGTACTGTAGTCTCAAGTCTAGTGAGGCTCCTGTCTGACTGAGGTGCAGAGACACTGCTGTATAAACAGAATACTGTTAGTGAACAGAGAGAGAGAGAGAGAGAGAGTAGAGAGAGAGAGATGAACGGCCGGTGAGACTTCTGTAGGTACAAACACTCATTCCAAGTACAACAGTCTTTGGTGTTATGCTGTCGCTGGTGATGAGAGCTGCATCACTATTCAGCTGTGTCCATGCTGTTAGTAAAGACAGAGGGGAAAGAAAGGAAACGGGGGTAATGTCCATCTTGGGCATCTTGGAAAGGACGAAGAGACCATTGATGAAGGAACAAAAAGGAGGTCTTACCACATCATCCGTTAGGTTTCTAATGTTTAAATGCTAAAAACAAGGAAAGAAAAACAAAACAAAATAATCAGGATATGCAAGGATGTCATACTGAAGTGATTGTCATTGCAAAACATTTTTAAAAAGATAATGAACATTTTGATCTCAGGATTATATTTAATTTCAATGCCCCTTGAGTGGTAGAGCAACAATATCAGTGATGGTAAATGTTTACAAAAGGTCTACCAACAAGAGTGCAAGAGCAAGAGGCATCAACAATGTTTATAATGCATGTAAGGCAGGCAACTCTTTCAGTGACCCATGTAAAGTTAAGTGAACAACAGAACATACACCTGCCTCCTGAGCCTTTGTTTAGAGCTAGTTAAGCCCATGATGTCTGTGTCATGTAAATGTAAGGCCTATTACCTGGTTGGGAGTGGGGTGTAAAGAGAACAGAGGACATTCTCCGCTAGGTTAAGTCCTGATTTCTCACAGGGCCTGCAGAGTGTAAACGCTAGACTAATGTTCTCCTCAGGGGAAGGAGAGTGCATTGCCATTGCCAATTCAGACCACTAAACAACTGTCAGACTGAGGACTCTGCTCTGTGACTGTGCTTCTATGCAAATCTGGCAATTTAGCATTAATCCTATAGTTGAAATGGGCTGCCTGTCGGTATGTTACTCAAACAAGACTAATTGAGGCAGGGAATGGGTTTTTGTAGAGAAATGACTGGAGCAAACCAACTGGCATACAAAACATCAGCCTCATCAGCCTCTCGTTCTTCAGTGGTTAGACTAGTGATGAAAACAAAACAGAGTTTTCCAAAACAATACAACATTATTGATAACAAAGAATAGCCTTGGAACATAGACATGTTCAACTCCCTGATAGTGTGTCTGTACTTAATACCTAGTCTCCAGCAATTTCCAATTTCCTCCTTCATCCTGCGCCCCTCCTACCCAAACTCGTAATTTGTCGGGAGGAGAGGTGTGTCTGTAGAAGACCCTTCCCAGAAAAAATGTTTCTACCTTCTCAAAAGCTGGATCCACCATTTTTCAGACATAACGCATTTGCTGGTACGGATGGATCGAGACTACTTTATACCCGACTAATCCTGCCTTGTTCCTGCTCAACCTCACCCCCCGCCACAGCAGTCTGACTACAGTCTCCCTTCAGCTCAGTTGAGTGGCATCTTACATGCGGATCAGACAGCCCCACAGACTCACAGCAGTGGAAATCTAATGGATCAAATTGTTAATGGAACTAATCTCAAGTCCCTGCCGTTTCCAGAGGAGGCCGAGTGGGTAAAAGACTGGAAGCAATCAACTATTTCCATCTGTGCATGAAAATATCGACAAGGAAAGGTTATGTTTAGTCTCGGAATGCCACGGCGGCATACACAAGCCCAGAGACGCATCAATCAATACAACAGGTTTTAATTACCATAAAATCCAGCAGGCGCAAGCATAAAACATGTTAACCTGTCAATGCTGCCGGCTAATGAGTTTCTGGGATTAACATTTTACACAGTTCCATTTGGGACGAAAGAGAGAAAAAAAAAAAGAGAGAAAGAAATGCGTTAGCCAAGACTGTCCAGATGTAATATCTCTCCCCTCAGATCAATTCAACGATTAGCCCACCGAGTTGGGAAGAGATATGTGCATATATACATATGACAGGATAATTGGATGCATAATTATTGACCCCAAGTAAGGGAGGAAGGAGTAGGCTACTGTCTGTCTAACTCTCTTTCACACGCCTACAGAGTGACAATGTGGAGAGGCTCACTGCACCATAACATTGGCATTGTCATGTTTCAGCTTTGAGAATTGACAGCAATTAGGCATCAAATGTCATCTTCTGTCAATGCTCGAAATTGGAACAGAATCAATTTTGCACAATACTCTCCAGGACACAACACTCTCCAGGAAAACTTTTATCATGTTTCTGCTGGCAGCTTTGTCAACCGTTTCATAGTGACAGTACAGATTATCTTGGTCCCACTCCCAAGTTCACAAAGGAAGTAGGCGTCTAGACAAAAACTTGAAACTATCCCAATTACTGTAGAAGAAACTTACCTCGTCTCTTAAAATTCAAATGTTGCATAACTGTTTCATAAGGGGCCAATCAGAGCGAAGAGAGCACTGGAGCACAGCAACACCATTAAGCTCATCTCTACAACATGGGAGATTTTAACTCCACCATTTGGACACACCGGTTGACCACTGCCTCGGCCCCAGCCAAGACGACCTTCCTCTAACCTTCCCTCTGGCTTTTACTGTTGGGACAATTAGTCCTAGAGAAGTAATGGGTTATTTAGCAGTCAACCAGCACAGCAGCCCTGTTCCAAATGCTTGAGCACCACCCCAGATGGTGCACATTATAATCGGTCAAACTCCAAATCTACATTTTCGCAACCGTCCCACAAACATTTACATGCTCTATTAATTCAGGCAGTGTACACACCCCCCCCCCCCCCCCCCCACACACACACACACACACACACACACGTCGCGGGGAAAGCTTGGTGGCTTGGTTATTGGAGGCGCGGCCATGCGACTCCCCCATCAGTCTTACTTCATTAAATGAGTCACAACAAATTGACGTGGTTCGCTTCTAAACATGCAGCGGTGCTGGAGATCAATCAGCCGGCGCTCAGATTGGAAATGACCTTCGTTTAGACAGGAATAACAACAACACAAAACACCACTTGATTATTTTGACAGGGAAAAATGAGGGTGACTGAGGGGAAAAATGAGGCAACTACAGGCTGCATCACTGGAGGGGTCAGGGAAGGCCCAGAGAGACCAGAATAACCTGCAAGGCCAGGCAATATCTAATTAATTGACACGCTAATTCAGCCAATAGGACAAAATGACTGACAGGCCTGATTAGTAACTATAATGTTACATATCTCTGTGGATGAAGTTTGACATGCTGTTCAAATCAGGCACGCCGTCTTAACACTCGTCATAACAGTTAAGACACTAAAGGAGAATTGGCTGATCAATGAAGGCCTCGTGTCATCAGAGAGTTATACAGTAGCTGTGAGTCTCAGAGACCACGTACATTTCCAGCAAACTACATTAGAAGATGTCTAACTTCTACGAATACCTAATGATATGACAGCTAGTATATGAAGTGTGGACCACTGGGGTAAAACATCTGACAGATCCATCCACCCACAGGCACTTGGTACTTAGTTAGCAGACAGACACAGTAGCACAGACACGCGCAGAGGCTCTCGTGAATGTAGAATGAAGTCTGAGCTAAAGCAAACACGAACGCACAGTCAGAACACCGCCAACATCAGATGGAGACGGAGGACGGGTCTGCAATAACGCAACTCAGCCATACTGTATGCTGTTTCAACTGACGTCTGATTTACCTCTGAAACACAAGTGGGGGGGGGGGGGAAATACCAGGCTTAAATGTGAAAGGCCTAAGGCAAGAAGAAAGCATATTGCATGCTAAAGCTATGCAATATTAAATTATTCAAATGTATGGAACTCAGTTTACTGTAGCATCTGTGATGACAGACTACACACATACATAACAGTTGTTCACCTATCTATATAAATATATACGTGTGCAACTACAGTGTCCTGTGATAGGAAGGATTATACTGCCTAATCTGGCTCTTGCTCAGGTTTTTTGTGATTCACTTTGCTAGGATGCTTTAGTTGTATGATTTGCCCCCCCCCCCCTCCAAAAACAAACAATTCACAACTGAAAACAAGCCAGTAGGCTACTTTGTCTGACCCCGTTGCACTCCAGAAACAGAGCAGGAGGTCTGATGAAATAATAACAATAAGCAACAAAGCAGGGAACCAATTAAGGAGCCACCTGTAGAGGCCGAGGAAAACAAAAGGTGCTACAGTGCAGACCTCAGTAGACTTCAGAGGACAAACACACAACATCAGACGTCTGGTAGAAACCGGAGCTTTGGTAGGTCAGAGTTCACGGCTGTGTTGTCTTCTAGAGAACTGCACTGAGAACGATCGGGGTCACATTCGGGTGCAGCATGCAGCAGAAGGTGTGTGTGTGTGTGTGTGTGTGTGTTGCCAGTGGTATTTTCGAAAGCAGAAAGCAGTCAGGATCTCACTCTTATCGAACGCAGCCTATATAACACCCCGCCCCCTCACACGACACACACATGCAAATAGACACACACTCATTAAAATCCCATGTGTAACAGGGTGAGATGCAGAGGACTTGATAGAACAGCTCCCGACTACATTAAATGCTATTAAAAGCTTTAATTCAGAGAGACAGCAGTCGTCTCATTAGAAACACAGTCTCTCTGCCTTAAGAGTGGAGGAGCAGAGTGCAACATACACACACACCCACACCCACACATGATTAGCATGAACAGATCCAGCAGCCTAAAGAGCAGCCAGCCTTCATCAGCCAGGCAGCCCTGGCAACAGCCCAGCTCCAGACCTAGCTCGCAGACAGACATACAGCCTTGTTAGGAGCACAGATATCACATCAACATAGAGTAGTTGTCAAACCGTAATTTGCTTAATAGAACAAAGTTTAAGTAAGACCCTGCTCCTGTGACACCGACTGTAACTTCAGAGACCCGTTTTTGTAAACCTAGCAATATAAAAAATAAAAATAAAAATCTAAATCTAACTGACTGACCATTTTCCCCAATTTCAAAGGACAAGGAGGCACCTACGCTTACAGTATGGTATCAGCTGTGGGAAGCCCGGGGGGGGAGTGGATGGGGACAGCTCTCTCAGTGGTTGTGGTCATAATGGAGGGGCCATAATGCGACAGCCAAACTGACACAACCTCTCTGATCCTCCTGTAGGTCCCTGCCTGCTGTGATTCTCCTGGCCCTTGTACTGGAGATAAGAGACAGACTGGCAGCACAACTACACACGCAGCTAGGATGATGACGGGGAGGAGGTGTGTGTGTGTGTGTGTGAGAGAGAGAGAACATGTGCGCGCGTGTGTGAACACGTGCGTGTGTGTGTGCGTGCGTGTGTGTGTGAACACGTGCATTTCTGTTAATAAACTGCCTTCTTTGCCACAAATGTCAAAAACAACCAGTATAAATCAGTGCTCCTTGAGAAACAGTGTGTTTCTCATCACCAGAACCCATGTGTGGTCAGATTCGATGGGTAAGAAGCTTGGCTGCTACCTTGGGTCTCCACAGGGAAGCTGCCTGACAGTACGGGAGATGTCAATGATTCAATAAGCCGGTGGAGAGTCCACCTGGTGCCACTGCAGACGAGGCTATAGGCTAGCAGAGCTGGTGCTGGAGGGACATACTGTATGCGGGAGACCATTACAAACCCATCGCACCATTAAAAAAAACACTACGTTTGGATTGGAAACATACTAACAACTACAGGCTTGTAGAGATTGTCCAAGTTCAAATGTAGTTATAAAAAGACATAGAATAGGTACTGCAATTATCTTTATTGTGAAACGTTGCATGTTTTTGAATCAGAACCAGAGAGGTGAACAATGTAATGAAAGGTTAAAAAAGAATTGTCATTTGACAGTGAAATTACTTAGAAACACATTAAACTTCTGTTCTGGTCATCTGTTCGTGCACTTGGGTCATTTGTTCGTGTCATGCGCGCGCATGCACACGCACACACACAGCTTGTGTGCATTCATGACATCCACACCCCTTTAAAGCGCATTACATTTGCACTGTGAGCGGATTTATCTCACCAACCCAGTTCTCATAATGCGAGGAGTCGAGGACCCCATTACAGCAAATCACTCAGCATAAATATACATGGCACACACCCTCTCTCTTCCATCTCTGCCAAATATCCCAGCTGACAGAACACAAACGGCCTGCCTTTCAGCCGAAACAGAATTAGGATTTTATGCATGTTAGTCCACCCCTGTTTTCATTCAATTACAGATATGTGTATTCGAGATACGGTATTTATTTTGTATGCGTGTTCAATTCAGTGCACTTCAAACATAAATACATGCAGAGAATAAACAGAGAGGGTCGTAACAAGGGGGTTGAATATAGTCTGGTTGACTTGTAGTGTGCTTACCGAAATTAGGGCCCTTTTCATCTATAGAAGTCAACAATAGAGACTCAGAAAAGCCTACCGATCCAACAGCACGGAGGATGCAGTACCCAACCAGTACAGACACTGGACCTAGTGATTCCCCCTCCACCAATTCTTCATTAATATCATATCGATGGTTTATTATTGCCATAAAAACATCCATTGTTCTCAGCCCCAACATAAAAATAACTAAGACGGATAAAGCACTGCATATGGGCCTGGGACAAAAACAGGACAAATGGATTGGATAGTTAGTAGCTCGCAGCGCTAAGCAGATCTGTGCTCCTCATTCCTGTGGGGTTTGTTGCTGCTGTTCTTAGATTCAGGGCATGTACGGAATGTGACCTATTCCGAGGCATGGAGCCGGTTAAGAGCCATCACGCCTTTCAATTGAGAAAGAATAGCCACCACACCCGGGAGCAATTTGTATACAACACTGGATTCATTTCACTTCAGGAGGTTATCTCTATATTCCCTTTTAATTAAACTACGATAACACATCTTTCAATTACTGTGTCTACAACGACGAGTCGCCATAACAACCCGAGCAGGTGTCAGAGAACAAGGGCAATTTAAAGTACATCACAGGCAATGAAAAACAGTGATAGAGAGAGAGAGAGAGAGAGAGAGAGAGAGAGCGCTAGCTCACAACAACGTGCTAGCATGAAGGTCAGCAGGAAAGGAGACGTATGAATGAATGGCAAACAGATTTAGTCCACTGGGCCCTGCCTTGTACTTGCAGCCCATTAGAATCAATCTGCGTGCAACTGCATTGCCTGCGTGCAACTTACTCCATCAAGGGGAAGGCCGCTAATCATGTCAATTGCAGTCCATTAGGCTTGATCAAACTCACCTGGGCACTGCTGGATAGCTGTCTTAACCTTGGGGCCTGACTGAGCCGCAATCAAACACACGCCTCTGACACTACTGGCTCTGCAGTTAGAAAACACGCGCGCGCACACACAAATAATGAAACACATCACCCTGGTCAAGAAGAAAGTTCATCATATTTTCCCCCCCCAAAAAAACTGTTGGATTTCAACGAGACGACCCTCTGGGGAACACAGGTTTAATGAGGCTTTGGAACATCATGACTGGAATACATTCAGGATATAAGGCACTTGAGGCTGTGCTTTATCGTGAATAAAGCCACAGCTGAGGGCCGTTGTTAGGCCTGACGTGAAGCGGAGGGCGCGCGACACCTCGGCTCTGACTTTATTCGTGATAAAGCACGGACTCAAGTGTCTTATTGCTTTTATACAATGGTTACAAAACAGAGAATTGTGACAAGAAAACAATGCCTTAAGCATTTATTGCGTGATAGATTGTGGTGCTTTCTGCCCTGCATATCTCTCTCTCTCTCTCTCTCTCTCTCTCTCTCTGAGCTGCATGCATCACCTCCTCTAGCATCTAATATTAGTGAGTAAGGTGATTGGGACCTCTGCGGCCCCTCCACCCCAGCGCGGGAGGCTATCTGTCTGTCTGTGAGAGAGGAAATGACTGGACTGACAGCTCGTCTCTCTCTGGACTCTGGACTCCAGCTAGGTCAGGGCAGGGTGCCAGAGGCAGAGGGAACGGCAGGGCCTAGCCTGAATAGCAATCACTGCATCACAGAGGTGACAGGCAGCTGTGGTTGGAGGAGGTGGGGGGGCACAGTCAAGCCTGTTGGTAGATACCTGTCCTGTCCTTTCCATACCACTGGAAAGAAAGCTGTTGATATCATATAAATATCAAATGCACACTGTCTATCATAATACCAGAAGCTCAACAACAAACATAATGCCCAGGGAGAGGGAATTACAAGTACACTGCTGGTCTTCTTCCCATGCCCACTCTACATCAAAGCACCATCAACAGCTACGTTGGGTGGGTGTGATATCCCACCCGTCCCTCTCCTCCTTCTGGCCTCCAATATAACAACCTGGCACGCAGCGGAAATCCAACAGAAACTCAGAGACTGCCCTAGCCCCAACCACTCTGCAGCAGCGCTACTGCGGATGCTCCTTGTTGCGCTGCCTCTCCGTTGCCATGGAAACAGGAAACAATCTTTTAGCGGGCGGAGCGGCAAAGGCAGTGATTTTCATCATGCCAGTCATAAAGACCATGCCTCAGTGAAGGTGACGGGGAGAAAGAAAGGCCAGGGCTACAGGTGATTGTGTGTCTGCGTGTGTGTTTGTCCTGTGCTCTGCTCCAGCAAACTAACAACAGCTTCTGCTGCCTGTGACACACCACCCGTGACACACCACCCGTTAAAACGTCTGAATTAAAAACGAAACCGTGAATTACCATATCAACAGTACCCATCATTATGCTTCAGGTAGCCCACACAAGTCAGAAACACTTCAAAACTGCATAGGAATTCAATTGAATCTGAGTGCTGACTTTTTTTTCCTTTCCTTTCAACAAAATAGGCTTCTTTCTTTCTTTGCCTTTGATAATTCCCTTCCTTTTTGTGTGTTTCATACATCTGGAGAGTCAGATCTTTTTCATTTGGGGGAATGTTGGGAGTGTAAGCTGCACCATTGCTGCAGAGGGACATGTTGTGATAAACCAAGAGAACGGGCTGGCAGAACCTGTAATTGCCTCTCCAGAAGCGGTTCTGTTCAATAAGCACAAGGCTGGTGCACTGCCTACCAATGAGGAGAACACTGGCCTTCCATTTTCGACCCCTCACCTCCAACTGCCCAGATTTATTGTCTCGCATTGCACCAGCTTCCCAACTTTTCTTTCTCTCTCTCTTTTTCCCTTCCTCTCTTCTGTCTCTCCCCCTCTCCGTCAGCATGGATATATTTGGTTTTAGAGAGCATGTTGAGTGCAATATATGAAAATCAATCATACGCATCATAAAGTGTACATCCTGTACTTATGAAAACCGTAAGCACACATCTTGTTGACAATCTCAATAACTGAACCAACAATCTTCTAAAGACAGCCCTCCCCACCCAGGCTTCTGTGTAGCAACCCACCTGCCTAAGACCCCCATTATAAACCAATCTCATCCATCCATCCATCCATCCCTCTATGGAGACATGGTTCTAAGAACGGGGGGGGAGGGGGAGGGATGAAGGGGGACAGCACCCAGGAGAGCCCAGATGTTGACTCTCCAGATGTGCCAGGCCTGCTAATAACAGCCTCAGCATGTCTCTCTCTGACACACACACACACACACACACACACACACACACGGGGGACCACAAAATCAATCTGTTGGCAGTAATTGGTGGTAATTCCTGTGGTTTCGGTTGACCCTGCGTGTGTTGTGTTTCTCCACTGGTTAGGAACCTTCCCACCAGCCTCTCTCCTGGGAGGCAGATGGGACAGGTGGCTGGTCTACCCAGGACAATGCCTTCTGAAGGATACACCAGAATGTCACCGGACTAATGTGAACACCTGCTCTCCCCATTTCACCTAATCTGGGCAATGGAGCATTGTGGAGCTTTTTGGACTGGCTTAATTGGACCACTTGGGTTTAATTGTGATGATGGCTTCATTATTAATTAGTGTGTGTGTGTGTGTGTGTGTGTGTAAGACACATTTCCAGGAACACTAAAGACTTGTTACGACTTGTTATTCCAGGTAATAATAATTACCCTTAATTATTAATAGAGTGTGCATTTATGTGAGAAAAAAGTACAGAGAATTTCTATTTGATGCATGTTTCTTTCTGCAGTTAATGATAGCCCTTGGCAATTATTTGCGTGAAAAACATCACAATGGTAAACAGACATTATCTTAATTAAAGACTGCAGGACATTTTCAGAGCACATGATGTGACAGTAAGACATTATTTGTGAGGCACTTCTTTCTTAGTGATAGCTTTCCTTTCTCTACTCTCCTTTAGAAAAAGCAGCACGGTAACAAAATCCTACATCCACAACACATTTACACATTATAATAAAATCCATCTTTTTGTGAACATTTTGTAAACATGCTTTTTGTCACATTGAAAATGAGCCCAAGAGAAAATTGAAGAGCCTCATCTCTGGTATCACTGCATCTGAATGGACGATCTCATTTCTCTCACAGCAATTTCCTGGTATTAGAGCACCACCCACTGGACAAATCCCTTCATTACATCTGTCACCAAACAAACAGAAATTATGAACACTACCCGTGGTCCTTTATTGACAATTTCAACTCATGCTGGGGGAAAAAACACCGTTTTCAAGCAGATGGTTTTTGACCAAGCAGGCTAGGAGCCAAGGTAATTGGAACAAATATATTGTATGCCGTCCAAATGTCAACTGATACGATAAGTGAACCAGCTCTGGATGTGAAGGACACCCAAGCTGATAAAGACAGCTTGAACAGAATGGAACACAATAAACTCCAACCAGTCAACAACCCCCCCCCCCCCAGTCCACCCTCACCTCTAGATTCCAGCCTGCTAGCCAACAGTGTGGAGGACACTGAGGACCGAAGGAACAAAGGCACTCCTCCAGCGATGACTGAAACCCTTATCTGAATCTAACTGCTGATATGGAAACACGTCACTATGGCCATTAAATCCATGACCCCCCGGCAGCTAGTCACCAAGGCGTACCCCCCCTCTCACAGTTAACACTCACCTGCCATCAAACTAAATCACTGAATCTGACACAATCAATATGGCTTTGCTCAATGTCAGATCTCTAACAAATAAGAGTTTTTTTATTAATATAAAAAATAATTAAGAAAAAGCTGCATTTTATGTTTTTAACTGAGACCTGGCCTACCAATGATGGTGAAGCAACTTTAATTGAGACATGTCCTCCAAATTACAATTTCTTTCAGTCAGTCAGACATGACAAAAGAGGAGGCGGAGTTGCTGTCTTATACTCAAACCAGTTCAATTTCTCTTCCTTTGAATATCTTGCTTTTGAACACAAGGCTGAAATGACAGTACATATCATTACTCTATATATCAGCCACCAAAGCAACTATCACTATTTGTACCGGATTTCACTGAATCTATTGCTATCACTAGATATGACATGATCATTTTAAATGGAGATTTTAACATTCATATAAACAAAAAAAGTGATGGCAAAACTATTGAATTCTTAGGCTTACTTGACAGCTTTGAGCTAATTCAACATGTCACTCAACCTACTCACCAACATAGGAATTCACTAGATTTGTTGCTGTCACGAGGGCTGCACATGGTAAATCTTTTAGTATCTAACATCCCTATCTCTGACCATTTCTGCGTGTTTTTTGATACTACTTTGACTCAAAAGAAAACAAAGGAAATGATAGTGCGAAATCGATTTCTAGATGAAATGGTGGATGCCTTTAATTCTGTTAAAGAGCTTAAGAGAAGGTGCACGTTGGCAGAAAGGCAGTGGAAAAAAAGCTAATTACAGGTTCACTGTGGCATTTATAAGGAAGCAATAGCTGACTATAATAAAGGCAGTACGCGCAGCAAGAAAAACACATTTCTCAACTTCAACTATTAACCAGCTGCTAAATCCTGTCCCTTCTACTGACTTTCTCTTACAAGCCTCTGCTTCGAATTGTGAGGAGTTTGCCAAATTCTTCAACAATAAAATCATAACCATTAGGGGTGGGATTATTGACACTGGTGACCCTTATAATAAAATGCATAATAAGCATATGACAATGTAAAAATTCATGAGCATTTCTGCAGCAGAACTTTACAAGACTGTAGCCGAGAGCAATTCGTCCACCTCTTGTCTTGACCTTGTCCCCACTGCATTCTTTAAGCGAGTCTTTGACAGTGTTGCAAACCCTGTCTTAACAATCAACACATCTCTAGAGTCAGGCTTTTTTCCAGACGCTTTTAAAACAGCTGTTGTGAAACCATTGCTGAAGAAATCAAATTTAGATAGTGAGACTAACTAATTATAGACCAATATCTAATCTCCCTTTTATTAGCAAGATGGTTTATAATCAAATTAACTCCTTCCTACATGAAAGCAAGATTCTGGAAAAGTTTCAGTCAGGTTTCAGGTCTAATCATAGCACAGAGACTGCTCTCACTAAAATTGTCAGTGATCTCAGACTAAACACTGATGCTAATATGGTCTCCGTTCTTGTTCTCTTGGAATTAAGTGCAGCATTCAACACGATTGATCACAAGATCCTCATCAATCGTCTTCAAAACTGCGTTGGTCTCTCTGATTGCATCCTAAGCTGGTTCCGTACATATATTACAGGGAGAAAATTCTATGTCAGTCTTGGAGATCATGTATCGGATGAGTATGTTATACGTTTTGGTGTTGCACCAGGAAGTGGCCTTGGTCCCTTACTATTCTCACTGTATATGCTACAGCTTGGCGATATTATCACAGCACACAATGTAAACTTCCATAGCTATGTGGATGATACTCAATTATACATCTCTGTTGAACCACATTATACTAAAGCCATTTGCCCCCTCACTAACTGCCTATCAGCTGTTAATAAATGGATGAACAATAACTTTTTAAAGCTAAATGAGGACAAAACTGAAATCCTCTTACTTGGCCCCAAAGACAAACGCTTATGCTTTGAAACAGCGTTGGGAATCTAACTCTCTTGATTAAGTCAGAGGTTACAAGTCTTGGTGTTATCTTAGACTCTGATCTGAGTTTTAATTCTAATACACATTAGCAAGATGACCAAGACGGCCTTCTTTCATCTGAGAAACATTGCCAAGGTTTTTAACTCAGCGGGACACTGAAAAACTGATTCATGCTATTATTTCAAGTAGACTTGACTACTGTAATGCACTTTTTACTGGCCTCCCCAAGATGCCTACAGACAGGCTCCAACTAATTCAAAACTCTGCTGCTAAACTACCGACAAAAACTAAGAGGAGAGAGCATATCACTCCAGTCTTAACTGCTCCGCACTGGCTCCCTGTATCGTTTAGAATTGACTTCAAAGTCCTTCTACTCGTATTTAAAGCATTAAATGGGCTGGGACCATCCTACCTTACTGATTCGCTGACAACCTCTACACCCTCAAGAGCACTCAGGTCTTCTGCTACTGGCTTATTGAAGGTGACTATCAAAAACCCAAAAGAAAGTTGGTGATGCTGCATTTATTAACTATGCCCCTAAACTGTGGGTACCTCAGGAAATCAGGGAAGCAAGCTCAGTAAACATCTTTAAGCGGCAGTTAAAAAGCTCTCTCTTCAATTTAGCTTTCAATTAACATTTTATCTATGCCGCTATCTCTGCTGATTTTATTGTATTGACATCTTTGCAACTAGATTGAGTGATGCTGCTTTTATTGTATAGATTCATTATGTTATAGTTGTTTTTGTTTTTAAACTGTTCTCTTTTCTTTCTTTTGCACTGTATTGTACAGTACTTTGAGCTGCATTCTTATGTACGAAAGGTGCTATATAAATAAAAGCTTGTTATTATTATTATTTTATAGACAGCAAATATTTGTATTTGACTAGATATGGTTCAGAAAACATAAATCATGTCAATCAAAATAATATACCTCACACACAGAAAAATAAGGATTATAGCACAGAGAAGAGCATAACTGGCAAAGAAACCAAGAGCTGGCAGAAATAGGACAAACATTAATGCAAATTTTGGTACAGAATTACAGACTAAATCATATAAATAAGTAGGATTCAGTATATGGCTACACCAGCAGTCATGGTCTCATAGCTAGCTATACGCTTGTCTACTGCATAGCCTGCCTCCACTTGGTCAGAACTCATCCAGTGACAGTGACCACAGCCAGGCCTGCGTTCAGCAGACTTAATGGGCTAAATCCCACTAATGGCATTACGAAGGTCACAGCACTACATACACACATGGAGGGAGGGCGGCTGACGGCCATGGAAAAAATGGGTGCCAAGACCATCAAGTAATAAGAAAGAGGAATATTAATTCAGTGCACTTAGAACATTTCTCCACTCCTCTATTAAACATTTCTAGAATGCTTTTGGGACTCATAAAAAGGTGACATCATTAGGAGAAACCTAAACCACATTGTGCGGATTGTTCCTGGGTGACATCAGCATGGAAAGACCGTTGGCAGTTGGCAACACCCTTCACTTGGTATGCGTTTTATAATAAGATTCCCTAAAGAGTGATCTGAACTCCCATTCAAACGAAGCCCTCCGCTTTCACGGTGGTGTAAAGGCCTGCAGCCATCTCCTGTTATGTCCCTCTAATATCTCTATGATCTTGAATGCCTGTTCAGCTGCTTTCCCGCCCCTGCCTGCATTATGAACCTTAATCTCTCTAGAAACATATTACTGCTCAGCATTAACTCAATATCATTATCCGAGACGGAGGACAGAGATTTGGGGTGCAAGCAAGGAGCAAGGAGCTTTGCAGCAGGTGATACTGGGCCTAGGGAGAGTCAGACACTTACAAAAATGAAAAGTTTAATCTTGTTCGAGGTAGCTAATAGACACTGCTAGCAATTACATTTGACGGGTGACATAACCTGTGGCTGATGGAGCCCAGAATGTGCAGTCATACAGTAATTTCAAACCTGTGCAGTCGCTTAAGATTGCATATTTGCACTCAATTTGAATTTAAAAGTCTGACACAGACAAGGCCTTTCTCCATTAGTTTCGTGTCACTCGTCAAAAGTAATTAACATTGTAGGCAAAAATCTGCTGAGAGGAGGGGGATGGAATGTTTCCAATGAAGTTCTTACAAAGTTCATAAGAGTAACTTCAGTGCCAGCCAGGTGGATAATGAACAGGTGACAATGCAGAGCAGTGGTCCGGTGGGAATCAGTTGGTAGAGCATGTCAATGGGTTCAACTCCGACTTCGACAAAATATGAATAAAATATGTAAGCACTCACTGTCTGGCACAAGGAGGGAGACAAATTTTCCCAATCAAGTCCATAGAACGTGCAAGGGGAACGTGAACAACCCACAGGTGACAAGCCAAAAATGGTAGTCTTGTGTATCTCAGTTGGCACGACATGGTGCTCTCAAGTCTACTGCCATTCGTCTTTTAAAATAACATATTTCAAATCATGGCATAGCAACGTCGGTTGAAAGCTGGTATAGTCACAGTTCCACACACCTTCCCCACACCCTGCGTCGCTACGTTAACACAAATCGTGTTTGATCACGTGGTGTCGTGACCATATGGTCGGTCAGCCAACCAAAGACACCACAACACAGTTCAAGGTGGTAATAACAGGGGGATTACACCGACTCTACTTAATCCTCTGCTTATTGTGCCGTTTTGATTTAACACATCTCAGCAGTCAACAACGAAAACTCTACATAAATTGCTACTAGCTAGCTACCTGTCAACTGAACTGTAGTGTACTGTACCTCGCTGGTGTGCTGTTCAGTCAGTGGCATGCATGGATATGGAGGCGAAGTGTTTTTGTTTGGCAAGCAAACTGGTTAAAATGTAGCTGATTACTTACAAACTTTGGTTTACGGTCTCCATCCTCGCATCCAGGAGTGCCGTGGGCTGAAGCGCCAAGTCCCGCGGTGAAACCCTTCTTTCGCTGAAGCTTGTTGCTGTCTCGTCCAGTGGACTCGTGATAGCGCTGGTTATAATGGTTCTCCATGATAGATAGCCAGGCTAGCTCGTCTAGCTATGTGGCAACTACTACGCAATAACGTTTTGTATACAACTCACAACATGCAATTGATTGATTAAAAAAAAACGTCCTTGGATAACGCAAAACAAGTCGTCGAAAAGACCCTTTACTGTCAATGAATCATTCCCACTCGAAATTCCCACTAAGAGGCTAACCAGTTAGCTAACTATCACAAGCGGCTTTACTTAATCCAATTAAGTTTCGGGTAGCCAGTTGCAAGACGATGTTCATAGTATAGATATTATTATCTATGAGCACGTTTTCTCCCACTTCAGAAATACTTGCCACCTCAACTTTGTTGACAGCTAGTCCATTCGCGAATTGCATCAAACCTGAAGCTGCTTGTCAAAATGAAATTTGACTGTCCAAAAACCGCGCCACTAGTCTGTGTTGAATCAGGCCAATCACGTTCTCTGACAACTGAGAGCGTTCGTTTAGTATTATTTGAGTGGCTCGCCGGTGAACCGGGTTACTGGTGTTTAGATTAGATATTTACATGTTTATGGCATTTAGCAGACTAGATTTGTAACAGGCGTGCTTCCTGGGCATTCATGCATGAGAAATGGGTATGAGCCGTTTTCCCCTTTCAAAAGGGGAAAGATGTGACATATAGAAAGCACTTATTTATTTTTGGATGAGGAACATATGTAGTATTAGGATGACAACAGGTGAACAGGCTACCTACAACCATTAGCATCTATAAGAAACATGCGTTTATATGGAAAGGACACAGTCATCTTTCTGAACGATCCAACATGCTGCTTTGCAATCTGTGTAGAGTTCTCTATTTCGTTTTGAGCATGCCGCTCCTCCCATCCCGGGTTGTCCGGATAATGTGGCGGGCCATAATCGAACGGCCCAACGACACGGAGCGGGCCGAGAGAACTGGATTATTCACTCCTCACGTCACTCAAGGAATCCATTCAAATTGAGCGGGAAGACCAACTAGGGAGAGGCCTGGGAACTAGGGAGAGGCCAGTCAAAGGCCAGTGCTGTACTCCTCCCGACTAGCCTACTGTATCAGAATGATTACCGGTTGCTTGACAGTTTCTGGAAATTCGTTCCAGTATTACTGGAACGAATTTAAATGAGTTAACTAAGTTAACTTCAGATTCAAATATGCCATGTAATGTTTCTCTTATTGTCAATCATTATAACAAAAGCAATCTCTGGTCTAACACATTATTAGATAGTTTATTCTACATAGATCTAGCAGAAATATATATGATCAAATTTACATCGCAAGAAATTTTAGAGAGAGGCTCAAAACCCCATACTAATTGTTTGACTGTCTTTGCGCATTTGATGGTGATTTATCGCCACCCAGTGGTCTAAATTGAAATGGCACATTGGGAGCACATTCTTGGGTCTAATTCCAATTCGATTTCTCGTTCCCAACCATGACTACCCCCTTTTGCAATCCACTTACTTACATGTCAGAAAGGAATCGATAGGACATGTAAGTTTTCGTTTAAGTAAGAGATAATTGCCTTCAAGTGTTCAGAGTTCACCATTATTTGTTAGGTCAACACCCATAACCTGAATTGCACTGAGAACAATTTAGGCTAGAGTTAAGAGAATAACTGAATATTGTGTAACTTTTCACCCCAAAGAAAAGTTTTCAGCAGCTAAAGATGACACCACGGACAAAGTGGACACCAAGGACATTTATTGTCATAAGATACAAAAACATTTACAAAACACAAATGGCTATTCCCTGTACAAAAAGGGGTTGTAGGCTCAAAGCTCAAACATTTCCATACATGGACCCTTTATCTGCACCAGTATACATTCAGTAGTACAGATAAAATATTTACATTTAGCAAAATGTATACAAGACCTTTCATTTAGTCAGATGTTTATGGAGGAAAGGAGACAAGGAAAGGATGCTTGTTAAAACTATTGAAACACAGTTATTGGCTGCATGGGGTCAGGTGGTCCATGGCTAGTCCGTGGTACTGGTTGGGAGGATGGCCGGAGTCAACAGCTTGTCAGCATGTTTGTGTGCATGCTCCAGGAGTGCCCGGGCATTCTGGATCGGCGCTGACGTCTGAAGGGCTTTCCCCAGCTGACGGGCGACAGTGGTGCAGGAGTTTGTGTTCGGCACCAGTCTCAGCATCCGCTCCTGGGGAAACAGAGGAAAGTTAGAAACCAAATACAGAAGAAGAACAAAAGGTCTGTGGGTGTCACTTGGTTGTTCACCTGTAAAGTTGTCTCATTGTCTTTGCGAGACAGAGGGGGGAGATGCAGGACTCCTTGCTCAGGCAACTGTAGGATCTAAGAGTAGAGACAGGAGAGTTTAGAGACAGCATATTATCCTATTGTCATTTGTGTGTGTGTGTGTGTGTGTGTGTGTATGTGTGTGTGTACCTCCTGAGCCTTCTCTTCCTCCTCCTCCAGCTCTTGTCTCAGTCTAGAGCACTGATGCTCCAGTGTCTCCATCTGTTCCTCCATCTTCTCCAGAGTGCTGACCACAGCATCAATCTTCCCCTGACAACACACAGGCACATCATTGAAAATATACACACTGTCCAAATCAATAAGCACTCCCACCATGTACGCTCTGTTGGCACTAAGCCTATATAATATTAATATCCTTAGGCTAATAATATCCACAGCCTTCAGATTGAGGAAGAGATCAATTGTGAAGGAGACACATTGAAAAAAAAGTGAGTTTACCAGTTTAAGACAAATGAATATAATATTTTATAAAGGCCTAATCAGTTATTTTACATCCTTCTTATCCACTATTAACAAGAGGCTTCAAGTTGCAGTAAATCAACATTATAAAAAACCTTGTCAAGATGTACAAAATGATCGCACATTAAGCAGCCAAATAAAAATGTTTCACGAGATCCTTTTACGAGATCTCAAGCACGTCTGCCGTGTCACACACACAATGAAAGCTGCAGGCATGTCAGGACAGCTAAATAAAATGTCAAAGAAACAGTTAGTCAAAACAGCATGGTACTTGGAAGGTTGGTGTTGTTTAGAAAATGTTGTTTAGAAAAACTGTACAAACCAATAAGCGCACGCACACACACACACGCACGTTTCCCTCCATCCCAGTCTCCCTCACCTCTAGCATGTTCTGAGTCTTCTTTCCCACAATGGACTTCTGGCTCTCTTCTTGGTGCTGGCGGGATACGTGGCTCATGTTTCCCTGTTTCTGGTGAGGGACTGAGAGCTGCACACAGCTGGTGAGGAACCTGAAATCAGATGCACACAACAGAGTTAGTCAGAGTTAGGAAATACTTACCATGGATTTAATAGGATGGGCGCTACAGCATCTTTGGTGGCAGAAGTGTGTGTTGATGGATAGCTACAGCACGCGTCAACCCTGGTCAGAGGTGGTTAAATTCTCAAATCTTAATCTTTGAGATGTGTGTGTGTGTGTGTGTGTGTGTGTGTGTGTGTGTGTGTGTGTGTGTGGGTGTGTGTGGGTGGTGTGTAGCTTGTACTTTTGCGTTCAGTTCTCACCTGTTTTTCAATATGTTCAGATGTTTCTGTGATTCCTGTTTTTCAGTCCGTCTTGTGGTGAGAACAGATCTGAGAAATGGATGAAAATCAATCAGTAGCAGCAGGCTAATAGGACCAGGCAAAACAATATTGATTACCTCGAAGGCTGGAGGTGAAGATCCTGAATTTAGACAGAAAGATAGAGGGACGGTTTCCAGGATACATATTGAGCCTCGTCCTGGACTAACTCACACACTCAATGGAATATCTCAGTTGAACTTGTTTTTTAGTCTAGGATAGGCTTCATGTGACTGGGAAACCGACCCATACTGTAAAACAATACATACAGTATTGTAGCATTGCCTTTATCTGGATAAAGAAGGGATTTGGACCACAGTGGCTTAGATCAATGGTTGAATTCCAGCATAGTAGCTACTCACAATATTGACAAGCTAAGCATGTTGTCCAGAGCTGTGATGGAGGGCGTGGACAGCGGTTTCCATTTCTCCTGCCCTTTGACCTTCCGTGGTACTGCAGGTGCCACTGCTGACAGGAGAAATGCCAAAAAAACAGAATAGCAGGGAGAAAGGATGGAAAGAAGGGGTGAGGGGACATTTGTGGTCAGGCTCCACTTTGACGCGTCACATACTGTACACATCAACAACATGAGAGATCTTAGCAGTTTACCATTACCTGTTTGGTGGTAAACAAAAGTTACTCTGCTTTTGCCTGATCTAATATAGGACAATCGCTATGAGGAAGGCTGTTGGTGGTGAATAAATGTCACAGCAATGAGAGAACAGTGTGCGTCTTTCATCTCCACGTATGGAATAATCACTGACACACATCAGACCCTCCTCCATCTCCATCTCTCACCTTTCTTCTTCTGGGACTGTTTGGGTAAGGTGCCTTGTTTGCTGGTCCCTGGCTCCTGAAACATGAATTCAGACAGAATGGCGGAATTAAATAATAAAAGAGGGAGTGGCAGTTGGAAGAAGTCTCGAATCGAAGTCAAGAATCAACTAAAGCTCCTTTACTGAAAAAACCAAGTGTCCTGTAATTTCCATATAGTCACAGCACTGATATGGATATTGAGGTCAGAGTCTAGAACAAAAACCCAACAGAACTGTTCTACACACACTGCCTGACTCACCTGGGAGTCACTCCGTTGACGTGTCTTCCCACCAGGCTTCTTGCCTTTGAGTCCCTTGGACGGGGCTCGGCTAGACCCTCGAACAGGCTTCATGGCTAGAGAGACAAAAAGACAAACTAACACACAAGTATAGCTACATACTATTAACAAATGTTGGCAAGTGTCTTCAGTAACTAAATTCAGAATTCAGGATTAGCCAAGGTAGCTTGTGACGTTGTTGTTACCTCAGTAGTAGCTCGCACTATTATTTTGTTAGCAGCACAGCTAGCAGGGACAGCTAATCGATCTCCTCGATGATGCAGTGAGTGCCAGAGTCAGAATAATGATCTGATCTAAACACGTGAAACAAATGCTATTATTGTTGACATGTTCACTTCCCAGCTTCGCGGCAAAGTTGGTTTCAAAGAGTTGTACTCCTAGCGCATGCGTATGCGAATGCCATCTGCAGCCTGAAGGCAACTGCAAGCGGCCATGATGAGAAGGGCAAAGCAGATACCACTCACACACTTTTATGACAAGGTAAGATTGGTATTATCACTGCCATGACATTCAGTTTGGTTTCAAAAGAGGGTATAGCAATAACTACTATTTTAGCAATTCATGATCATAGTGTTACATGAGCTGATCTCTATGTATACTATGACAAGAAATGTCACCAGTTGATTTGACTCTCCTTCTGTTCACGCATGCACTGAGATCCAGCAGCAGAGAGCGCTGCCGAGAGCCCTACGCTGTTGTCAATGGGGAGGTCGTCAGTGATGAAGAGGTTACATGCCCGGAGGCGCCTTGAGAAGAACCGGAGAGAGAAATTGGATGAGCTTGAGATGTTGCCAGAACAAACTGTCTAGTGGCCTCTGACTGTTTGCGAGTCAGCATGCATCGAGGGCTTCCGCTACCTGGCTGGCTGTATTTATGGCTCAAAACTAGTCTGTATTTATGGTGTGCAGTGGGCAATGGGGGGAGTGTTTGTGTGTGTGTGTGTGTGTGTGTGTGTGTGTGTGTGTACACGCGCATGTGGACGAGGCAGATGTGTGAAAGAGAGATAATTTGGTACCATTCCTCATTCTATTCCATGCATTACAATGAGCCTGTCCTCCAATTTCTACTTCCACCAGCCTCCCCAGATGTGTGTGTGTGATAGAGAGAGAGAGAAAGACAGAAGATCACCGCAATAGATATTATGGTTTGGGCATGAATAGCTGCCACTAGACACTGGCTAACTTAATTGATGATGACAGCAGCAGAATGTATGTGAACAGAAACATCTTGTCTGCTCGAGTACAAGCAAATGCCTCCAAACCAACCTAGACCGCACACATACACATTATACTTTGGTCAACTCAAGGAAGTAGCCAGGAATTTTTTCTGAATCTCCCCCACAATAAACACACAAGAACAAATTCACACAGAAGATCCAAACAGGTTTCTTTATTCACTGATCTATTCACTGAAATGGGATATACTTTCCAGAAGGAGAGTCATTCAGAACGATTCAGTTGGATGCAAACATTCGTCATGACTGCTGCAAGCAATGTTCTTGAACTGTCCAGGAAAGAGGTCATCTTTCAAGGCAGGCAGCCATTAAAAGTCTATGAGGGCACCACGACTATTCCATCCAGGGACGTAGTCAAAAGTAATAGTAACTGAGTGTATGTGTGCCTACGTGGATTGTATGCGACCGACACACCATCTAAAACTCTGATCAAGTCCCCATCCTCAGTCCACTGATCGTTGGAGGTCAGGGTATACAGTAGTACAGTACACCCCCTGCTCACACCCTCCCTGGGATGCGGAACTTCCCAGTGAAGCGTCCGTGGTTTTGCAGGTCGAAGGGGCTGAGTACCTTCCTGATGCCCAACATGTTGGCACTGGCGATCATCTTGAAGGTCCAGGGGTTCTGGTTGTTCTGCTCCATCTCTACCTCCTCCTGTTGCATGGTCGCCAGACTCTCCCTGCTCACCACCTGGGATGGGGGGGGAGGGGGGGGGGGGGTTAAACAAGGAAGGAGTGAGGCATTCAATTTGAACTGGTAGAACTAAGCAGACATACTTATTCACAGTCCAGCATATATGGCAGCTTTACTGAATTTACTTTTAAATGCCTTAATGCAGCATATAGCAGTCCAGTGTTTTTCTATCCATGTCAATGCCAATGAAGGAAAGTAGAAAAGAAGGAGCCTCTTTTCACTATTGAGATTCTAGACTTAAGCCAGACTTAAGACGGGTTTATCACCTTAGCGGGGAAGGGCAGTTTCTTGGCCACCTCCTTGAGGATAGGCTCCACCTCCCCCAGCTCCAGCCGCCCCCCCACCTCCACTATCAGACGGCCATAGCGGATGGGCGTCACATAGTGGTCGATAGCTCCTTTGCCCCCGCCCATACGCTGACCCAGGCCCTTGCGGGTGATGGGCTTGTAGGGGGCATTGATGCGCCAGACGGCGTAGGTGTTACGGGCGTCCATTTTCCGGTTGATGGTCAGACGTATCATCTCCATGTGGCCCCAGTGGAGGTAGCCGCCGCCAAGGGCCTGAAGGAAGGAAGGAGAGGAAGAGGGGAATATGAAAATGTGCAAGAATTACAATGTATGTATGGACTAACTGCAAGGTAAGTTGCTTTGGATAAAAGTGTCAGCTAAATGGCATACATTACAACGTCCTGTCCAGAAGTAATACTGAATTAGAGATGAAATATGGGAGTGCTGATCTTTCCCATTCATGTCTTATTCCCATTCTGTTGAACCATCCCTATTACCACAAGCACTATACCCGAGTGGAGTTGTCATTTGATGTGATGTATGCTTCTCGCAGTAAAAGAACTCCCTGATGATAACTACAGTGCCAGTAGATAGGTCATTCACCCACCCCCCCCCCCACCCCTCGCACTCACCACAATACCATATTGTCCTTTGTAGAAGGCGTTGGCGGTTTTAGCTGGACCCTGGATGTCACGCAGCTTCTTCATCTCCTTCTTAGCCTTCTTGAAGTTGGGCACCTTGTTGAGGAACTTCAGTTTGGGACGTTCAGGCAGAACGACATCTGCAGGGGTGGGAGGGACACACATACAGGGAGTCATGTAGAGGTAAATAATGCTACCTGGCACTATGATGAACTTGACCTTTAAACTTGAGGTCAGGACTGAACTGTGCTTCACTGTTATGTTACTAACTTAGTCTACACTCTACAGGTTACTATTATGTGTAGTCTGAAACTAGTGACACACACACACCACCTGGGCCAATCTAGACTCGAACTCATCGCAACTGGAAGTGAAGTCTGGCAGTGTTACAGGGTAACAGTGTTACAGGGTAACAACTGTGTGTCACTAACATGTTTATCACCATACCGGTGTATGTGTAATAAGAGGGTTCAATGCCATGCTTCACTAGAAAGCATGGGAGAAGCTTTAAGGGATCTAATAGATACAGTTCAATGCGAAGGTGAATGAACGAACAAGCTTACCACTGTAGTCTGGCGGCACGTCGTAGGTCTTCAGCCCAGCAGTCAGCACCTTCAAGTGGCTCGGCAGAACACCTGGATAACAATCAGTGTTTTTTTTTGTGTGTGTGTGTGGGGGGGGGGGGGGGGGTATCAGTGTTACATTTGCAATCATACGTTAATGACCTGCTCAAAAAGACAAAAAAGTTAGCTTGATTGTTTTGTATTACAGGCTACCTAGCTAGCATACCTTGGAGCCCCATGGTCCTACCGGTGTTGGCCAAACCGAAAATAGCGGACTTCAGAAAGGAAATCATGACTGCACTTTCTAAAACGGCACTATAATTACAAAACAGAATATCTAAATTGTTCGCTTTGCCATGGTTTCAATTACACAACTACAACAGTTAAATTAAATCATGCTTTACGCAAGGTCGCAGCCATTCCGAATGATCAACATCCGGTGTGCATGTAATATTGCACCGTCTGGACAAAGTCCAGGGTGTATTCAATAGTTCCCGTTGACGCATTACAAACATGGGTCAATATAAAGTGATGGTGTGTTTGTTCTCCTGAAAATGTTCATAACCCGTGTAACGCGTGTTATTATTTATTTATTGCTGTCTGTCACACACACACACACACACACACACACACACACACACACACACACCTATCCCTAAGTGGGAGGTGAGAGGTCTTAACCACATTCAAGACATGAATTGTCTAACTTCATCATGGTTAAAATAAGGATTTATTATAGTTTCACGAACAAACTAGAAGGTAAATTCAATACAATGACATTCGATCACATATACCCATTACAACCATATACCATTACAATCCTGCTTGTGTTGTATGTTGTATGTGTATGTTATGTGTGATGTCTCTATGTCTGTAAGCTACTTGGAACCTGAATTTCCCCTAGGGATAAATAAAGTTCCCAGACACATCAGAGAATCAGTGTCACTCTGTACAGGCTCTTTGGAGTTCCAGTCCCATGATGCGAGCCACTGACCCTCTTTACAGACAGGAAGCATAGAGCACCCAGTGCATGTGGAAATAGATCTAAAGATGAAAATAGGCAGATGGACAGACTGTCAGAGTGACAGACAGATAACAACCCAAATATTCAACTAATGTAAATGTATTCAATGAAAGGGCACTCTGAGAGGACACCTGCATTCACTAAAATAATTGTAATTATTGTGTGGATGAAGCCATTAAAATGTCATGTCCTCTTTCTGAAATGGTAATGAATTTTTCAACAATAAGCAAAATTGATGCTGGCACTTGTCAGCAATAAGTAGAAGGTTGTGAATTACATGTACAATATGATTCAGTAAACTCCCTGATAGTCTTGCTCGTCATCTTACATGTTGCTTACAGGTAAAACACAGTTTAAGCCTACATATTATTTATTGGATGTCTGATGTATAGATTATAAATAATAATTAGCAGTCAGACAATATTGCATTTGCGTGCAGCCTCCTTGACCCCAATCAGTGCGTTTGCGTTGACCTCAAAAGTGGGGGTTGGGTAGCTAACTCCATTTCGTTTGTAGCCCTTAGCTTGTAATATCGAACTCTGTTCGTACGGATAGAGTCAAGTGAAGAGCGGTGTCTTGGCCCTTGAATACTCTTGAAAACGCGGCAACGCATCGGCGACACCAGTTACGCTTTCGCAAGGTAAGTTTTGGCAAGGAGCCAAGGAGTTATTATTTTTCGCAAAATAAGGAAAATTACTACTGGAGTAGGAATACACATATTGACAGTGACAAACCATACGTATTGTCATAGAGACACTATGATAACTTTGTAGACACACTGAACACACTCAATCTTATAAGAATGATTGCTCATTATCTTCAATGAGATTCTCTTGTTAAAAAGTTTTCCTCTCCACTTTGCTCCAGGATGGAGTTGATTGTTAGTAATGATACCCAGGAACAGATTCCCTCCCCAACCCCAGAGGTTCCCTATTGCTTCACCAAGGACGGGCATCTGTGTCACAGAGACACCCAGGAGCCCTTCACCTTCCGCTTCCAACACGGCGAGGCAGGGGAAAACGACCTACAGAGAGAGGACCAAGCCCTGTGCCTCCTTATCACCCAGCATGTCCACCGTCTCCTGGAGGAACAGTTCTGTCTCCACAAGGTCTACCTCCCATCAGATCCCCATGAAGGCCCCCTTGGCCAGGGCTTTGTGTACATTAGCTCTGGGGCCCTGGAGAGCCCCAATACCTTGGTGGTACTCATCCAGGACTGGGGCACAGTGCGCTGTGGGCTGTGGAACTGGCGTCTGGCGGCCCGTGAGGGGCTGGAGAGGGGCAGCCAGATCCCCTACGTGCGGAGGGCCTTGGAGGAGTCCTGCTCTATACTGCTTATGAACCTCAATGAGGGCAGTGAAGGCGGGGCCGGATGGGTGGAGACGGCGCAGGAGCATGTGCACTATGTGTGGGACCGCCTCATCTCTCACAGCGCTGCCGGGCGTGTTGTTGTGGTAGCGCACGGTTACGGTGGCCTGGCCTTCGTGGACCTGCTGTGCCAGCGGCCACAGGAAGTTCTGGCCAAAGTGTGGGCAGCAGCCTTTCTTGACTCCTCCCACAACCAGTGGCACCAGCGGCTAGACCCAGCAGGGCATGAGTGGCTGAGGACCCACTCCAAGAGGTGGGTGCTGAGCTCCAAGCCCCTGAATCAGGCCGTGGGCTCCCTCAAGGCTGGCTGTCCCCAGGTGTCTGCTGGGACACAGAGCCATGATGCCGCCCCCTCAGTCTGTATGGCGTCTGTGTTCCAGTTCTTCAATAAGACGTTGTGTCCCAAACAGCGTCCTACCTTCAGCATTGTCACCAGGAGCAGGAGTCAGGGCCAGGTCCGGCTGGTCAGGGGAAAAGGCCACATCAGGCCTATCAAAAGCCACCAGTGAAATACAGTGTCAGGCTGTCGGCACACCTCATGCCCAATTCCAACTGGACCCCTAGGATGCACTTCTAAAATAAATATATGTAGCACTGTGAATTGTGTTGTGCTTTTACTATTTACACCTATGGATTTCAGCAAATTCTCTTGTGTAGAATGGAGTAATACACCATGTTTGTGTTAAAACATTTATTAGGAAAGGCTCACAAGGGTAGGACTATATCAATCAAAGATGTACAATCACTCACAAATATGAAAGAGAATTTTCTTTTTTTATAAAGAAACACAAAAATGAGCTCCAAGCTGGAAGTGCAACTTATTCTCATTAACAAAAACTGCATTGTGCATCAAAGTCCCTCTGAAACACCCTACGTTTATCTCTACAATGTTCTTTTTCCATAGGAAACATACACGTCAAGTAACAGACAGTTTTATCAAACAGCTGCACAATTCACAATTGATTCTCAGGACTTAAGTTCTTCCCCAAAGTGAGTTGTACTCAGTCACTCAAGTGGTGTCTCGTGCATCAGATCACTTCAATACCAGAACAGTCCTTTACATGCACATTAAGTGGAAATGTTCCAGACTTCAGTCTGCTCAGTGCCTGAGAGGTGTGCTGGGCCAACTTCACAATGACATGAGGCCCAGATATCACCAGCCCTCACTAGATCCCGTGGTAGAGGAGGTCATATTTGGGGATGTTTTGAGGGTCGATTGGACTCTGGACGATCATCTTCCCTCTCATGGCCCCTCTGTAGATCACTTCGATCAGGTCCATGAAGTCCTGCTTAGTCTTAAAACTGCCCACAAACTTGGTGTGATCTGGGGACCTGAGAGAAGGGTGAGAACAGTATTATTTCAGTGACAGAAAACAGATTGTGAGAGGGAATATTCTGATGTCATGTCCATTCTAAGGTACTGAGAAGCACCTGTACAGTCTGGACACACGTACATAGTTTTCTAGCACTATCCAGTGTACCCTCCTCATCCTTATGTCTCACCCATAATCAACTTTCATGTGTTGTCCATTGAAGAAGAAGACCGTGGAGGGGATGTAACTGATGTCGAAGTATCTGGTGTAGATTGGAGCCTTCTCTACATCAACGATGTAGATGGATGCCATGTTACTCAGATCATGTGATGTTTTTGACAGCTTTCAGAACAAAATAATTACATTCGCTTGATGCAGACAAAATGTGCTTAACTGAAGCATTTCAAAGAACATTTGATGTGCGAAGGACAAAAAAGGGCTAACATTTAGCAAGTACACCTGATTACCGTAGCAGGTTAGTAGCTAACGACTGACAGAAATACATTGTGTAGATTATTATAAAATACATACATGTAGATTATGTACATTTTCATCAACTTTTAGCTAGTGAGCTAGCTGTTAGCTTACAATCTCATCAAGCTGAAGGCAAACCGAGTCCTCATCTCTTCCAAACCGCAGAACTAAAACCTTTTCAGCAACGCTCTTTATAACCTCGTCTATATCCTTTTTGCATGATAATTTGGGCAAAAACAAACTCATTGCTTGATAGGAATGATAGCTGCTTGCTGGCAACTTGTATTTACTTATTTGACAGAAGGAAGTGACGTGTATAACTGTTCTGATTTCCAACAACATAAACCATCCGTCTATAAACTACATAACTTGGTAGGGATAATCTAATTCGTATTTTTTTCTCTGCCATACATGAGTAGAGTTGGTTTCATTTAAAGTAAAACAATATATTTCCGTAACATCTGTGAAATGTGTGTGTGTCTTTGTGAATCCCTGAACGTTAATCCCAGAACCGATGTTTTTGCACATGTCCTATTACGACTGAATAAACGTGCTGCACTGCTTTCCAACGTGACCTTTCGGTGTGTTCAATAAGCATGTAATGGAATAAACTACGAATTCAAGCCATTCGATGGACCATTTACGATTATTTCGTCTATTTCATTCGTCGTGAGAGTGGACCTACGATGGAGTGTTTATGATTACTTTCCGATGGAAATCAACCCGAATTGCTTCTCCTTCTGTCTGCAGGTCTGTTTCAGCCAGTAATTGGTTTCAGCGCTCTTTCCATTGACTGTTTAGTGAGTTTCAGAGCAAGCTAAGGAAGTGTGTCAACACCTGATAAACTAATGTATATTTTTCTCTTTGCTGTCATTCGTTCAGGTATGTCAATGATGAGGTTCCTCACCCCACCTTTTCTGAATGAACTATGGAGGTACTGCCTTCCACTGGCACCCATTGTCGCCAAGAGACAAGGGACCAGGCTGTTAACATTTACCAGTGCCCTCTCAAACCACCACCCTGCAACCCTGACCCGCCCCCTATTTACTGGGGGGTCTCTGAGAAAAGATGTCCCCCAGCCTAAAACAGACCAACCCGAGGAGAAACTTGACTTGGATATATGGAAGTCTGTAATGAGATCACAAGTGCCTGTGGAAGAGGAGGAGAAGAAGAAACAGGGGGATACTGAGGAAGGTGCGGACCCAGGAGACCCAGTGGGAGCAGGGGAGGAGGGGTTGTCTTCCCCGCTTGAGGCCACCCGAGAGCTGGTGGTGATGTGGCGCCTGGCTGGGAAGTTGGTGCCAGAGCAGATGACTGATGAAGAAGTACAGACACTGACTGAGCTCACCACTAAGTCCTCCAAGAAGAAGTTCCTCAAATACCTGGCCGTCAAAGAAAACCACAAGAAGAGCCGCAAGGGAAAGCAGGAGAAGAAGAAGCTGTACATAGCTTCTCAGAAGGAGGAGAAGACGAATAGGCCTGGCCGGAGTGATGGAGAGGAGGCCCAAGAGGGTGAGGAAGACGCAGAGGAGGAAGGGAAAAACTTGAAAAACTCTTTTCTCCTCCAGTTCTGGGGGCGTTCCCTGGACAAGCTGCTGGGCTGGAAGGGGGTCCAGGCCATGCTCTTTGGCCAGCCTCTGGTGTTCGACATGAGCTACGAGCAGTATATGTCTCGTCGGGAGGTGGATAACACCGTCTCCCAGCTGATGGAGGTGGAGGGATGGAACAGGCGCGCTAAGGACCCCTTCCACCTGCACTTTTGTAACCTCCAGCCCGACGGGGCCTACCAGAGGGAGTTCCTGAAGCGCTACAGCGGCGAGGCCTGGGAGCGCCTGCTCATCACCTCCACAGAGCAGCGGCATGTGGACATGTTCCCCCCCGAGCAGCTGGTCTACCTTTCAGCCGACTCGCCCAACGTCCTGCGGGCCATCGACCCCTCCAAGGTGTACATCATTGGTTCCCTGGTGGACCGCTCCAATCAGCCGGGGGTGTCCCTGGCCAACGCCAAGCGGCTGAAGCTGGCCACCGCCCGCCTGCCCTTGGACGAGTTCCTCCACTGGGAGGTTGGCGGCAAGAACCTGACGCTGGATCAGATGGTCCGCATCCTGCTGACGGTGAAAGAGACGGGGAAGTGGGAGGAGGCGCTGGAGTTTGTGCCCAAGAGGAAACATGATGGCTTCCACCAGCAGCAAGGCAGGGAGCCCCCAGCCAGAATGTCCAGGGCATTCAGCAGGAATAGAACAGATAAAGACAGGGGGTTTAATATAACTGGGGCTTTCAACAGTGAGGGTACGGATCGGGACAGGGTCAGGGTTACTGACAGCAGTGAAGGCACAGGCACAGACAGGGGGTTTAATGACAGGGGGATAAATGACAGGGCCAGGGTTTATAACAGTGATAGAACCTTCAGGAGTGGTGGCGGTGACGGAGAACCCAGGTATGGGGACAGAAGGATGAAGACTGTGAATAAAGAGAATGAGTTGAGTGGCGGGGTCAAAGAGAGAGACGGAGGCTTCACCAGTAGGGATAGAGACAGGGTGGTAGTCAGTAGGGAGGCAGGGTCAACAAGAGATGGAGAAAACAACCAACAACAAGGACTGAACAGGTTACGGATATCACTGAAAAACAAAATGGAGGAGAGAAACAATAAAGGAAATATGGAGAGATATGGTAAAGGAAAGAGACAGAAGAACTGGTGGGAGGAATAGGCTTAACCTTAGCAGCCAAAGACACTCAGACTGCTGTGCATGTTTGTTTCATCTCATTATGTTGTGTTCAATTAATTAGAGGTTGTTACTGTACATGCCTTAAAAGATTATGAAACAAATAATGAATATTAAATGTTTTGATAGAAACTGTGTGACACTGCTTTTTCATTATCATTTGGAGTCTTATGCCTTGTTTTCATATCATACATTTTGATGCAATTCACTTTTGTGTCCAGAAACATTTATTAAGGAAGGCAATTCCTTTTTATCATTCCACATTTATTTTTGTGTTAGGAGACAGGCAGAATAGCAGGAGTCAAGAAACAGAAGGCAAACATATGTAAACATTTTATTTTGGTCTCTGACCAGATGGAATATTAGAAAAGTCTTACAAAGGGAAAAAAGGTAAACATTAACAGTTGCACTGAAAACTGTGGTTCTGATGTACTTTAAGTGAAATATCACCAGTCACATCATTGGGAAGATAGATCATGTACCTTTCCACATGAATAAAAAAGTTGATTTAATCATAAAAAAATAACACATTATTTGTGAAAATCTCAGTCAATGGCAAGTATTCTTTCTCACAACTCGCTCCACTTATGTTCATTCCAGTGCAAACACTGCAAAGTATTACAAATTAAACTGTCTTGCACATATTTAAGTTGCCAGATAGTTTATAATTCATGACCAAACAGCATATAGATTATATTACTTGAATAGGAGTGTGACCTTTTAACCTACTGTAACATCCTCTGACCTCATCTCTGCCTCCCCATCAAATAACACTCCCATAACACTTGAGTATAACTGAAAGTGACAGTATCACAACCACACTGCTTGAAAGAAAACCATATTGATGGGTACATTTCTTTATATACACTACATTTCTTCAGATAAATAGCACTTTAAAACTTTATAAACACACTAGTCTAACTGAATTCAAGTTTTCAGAATCTTCTCAATAGATGTTCTCTGCCCAATAACACGACATAATCATCATGACATTACTCCCTAGCTAAATTAGCAGCGGCATTGTCCCAGTTGTCTGAGAAGCCTCCTCTCCTCTATACACATCTCATTATACTTTCACTGATCACGTTCATTCATATCAGTGGACATGATGGAGCTGAGACTAGGATAGGAGGCTATTAGCGACTAATAGGTCAAACCACACTTCCTAATTCAGACCTTCCAGTCTAAATGGTCACATGGGGATGGAGAGGCTCTACCATCCAACTACCTCTGTCTGTACTGCTATCAATTGAAATGTGTGACAATCACACATTATCCTGGTGTGTTGGTTTGTGTGTGTGTGTGTGTGTGTGTGTGTGTGTGTCTCTGGTATTGACTGAAAGAGTCTTGGTGGTGCTGGGGTCCTCACACCAACTGTTGACCTGTCCAAGATTGAAGCCCAGGGCCACTGACCCAGACACAAAGGTCATGTGATGTAGCTCTTAACCCCTGACTCCAGGCCTAGAGTACCAGGATTTCTCCGCTGCAGCGCTCGCAGCAGTTAAAGGTGATGTTCTCATAACGGGTGTACGGGTGGAAGCGACCGATGCTCTTCTTATTGGTCAGGAAGGCCGAATGAGAGGAGTCATTAAGGGGGGTTTCAGCCTCGTTGTCAGAGCACGAAATAGGGTCTAGGATCTTCAGAACCTGGGAAAAAGGTAGAGAGAGAGAAAGAAAATAGTTTCTTTTACTGGAAAAAGTCTATGCTATGAAACAGCTACAGAGGCTCTCCTAACTCAATATATCCATAAACCCAGTCAGAACTGCAATAAGTTCATACAGTTCAGTTCAATATGACTGTATGACTGAGAGGCAGTCAGGATGACATTGTCAGAACACAAGCAAACAATACACAGCAGTGGTGTGGATCCATCCTTACCTTCTCTGCCATCTTCTCAGCAGGAGTGTTGCAGAGCTCTGAGGCAGGGCTGCCCTTCATCCCACTGCTGCCTACATTTCCCAGAAGGTGTGAGTTGATGGCGTCAGCCAGCTTGTGATTGGCTATGGCCAGTTCTCCCGTGCTGAGGGCCTGGGCGCTGGGGTAGTAGGTCTGTTGCCTGCCCCACTGCAAGGACACCAGGAGCTGCTCCAGAGACCTGGTGAAAAAACACACACACACACACACACACACACACACACTTTAGTGTGCCTTTTGTGTCTTTTCTGTGTGAGTTCTACCGCCATGTGTTTATGGGGATTCTACTGCTGTGTGTGTGTGTGTGTGTGTGTGTGTGTGTGTGTGTGTACCTGTGTGTGAGCATCATGTCTCTGGAGAACTCCTCTCTCTCACTGAGCAGGTCCGTGATGGCACTCTGGGCCTCTCTGGTCTGGCGCTGGAGGGCCACTCTGGCATTGGTTAGCTCCTCCGCCATCACTCTGCACAGACAGAAGACAAGTCACTCACGATACACTGATTTTCTCTCTCACACACAGAACTTGCTCTTCTCCCGACATCACTCACTCAGTCACACTCTCTCTCATTCTCTCTCTCTCACACACACACACACACACCTACCTGCTGGCGAGGAACTTGCTCCTCCAGACATCACACTGGATGCTCATGCGTTCCAGCTGCTCAGCGGTATGAGCCAGGTTCCGGCACAGCGCCTCGTTCTCCAGGATCCGCTGGTTCTTATCCCGAGACAGACGCTCAAAGTGGTACTGCAGGTCGTCACCCACCGACGCCACCAGAAGCTTCTTCAGCTCACGGTTTACCTGACAAGGCAGAAGACTGTGTGTAAGTATGCCGTATTCACAATCAATGTTGTCTTCTTTTTTTTTCTACAGGCATCATCATTAATCATTTTTTAATCGGCATTTGGTGGTTAAAAGTTGCTGCAGTAAACATGCTACTCAATTTAACACTTGATCAGAACACCGATACTCAAAACACTCTAATTCTAGACGATCATATTATACAGTGTAACTGTTTTCTTCAAGAGCAGGAAGGTACCCACCTCAGTCTGGACGCGGAGCTGGTTGGAGAGCCCCTCTTTGTCCTGCAGCAGCCTGCGCTCAGAGTTCTGCAGCTTCTCCAGGGCGCCTCTGTAGTCCTCTAGGGGCGGTGAGGGGGAGGGGGAGCGCTCCTCTAACTGCTGTCCAGCCTCCCCCTTCCCCTCAGCGGGCCCTACACGGCCACTCCGGCTGATAGCGGCCCGGGGAACCACGATGCGGATGGCCTCCACCTCCATGCAGGCCTCGCGGCTCACCTTGCCCAGGTGCAGCACCCCAGGGGGCTGGGGGACGACGACGGGGGGGGCAGAAGGGAGTGACCTGGCACTGTGTTTGGGGCTGGCCACCTTCAGCAAAGGAACCACCACTGGTGGCATATCCGTGGTGATCTCCAAGGTGACCTGAGGCTTGTGAGTCTCCATGCCGTCGCCAGGGCCACGGACTGGCACACGGGCAGAACCTGGAAGAGGCAGATATTCTAGAAAGTTCTCTCTTCTCCCTCACAGTGGCTGAGGGAGTTATCTTGACTGAACATCACTCAGTTTGATTGGCTGAGGGGATATGGGGAATGTAAACAATGGTCTATGAAATGTAAACAGGTAGCTGATAGTGATTACTTACCTCTCACTGCTACTGCAGTTGACATGGTGGAAGAGGAAGTTTTCAGTCAGTGGAAATGGGGATGTGTGCTTCCCAGGATGTCAGCTCTCTCTCCTATGACGAGAACAGAGTACTAAAGTACTAAAACTACCTCTTAGCGACCACACTACCTCCACAAGGGGACTTTACATAATCCAACTAACTAGATAACTAACCTTGCAACTAGTTTGCTAACGGGAAGGATTGGCTATGGGAGTCAAAATAGGTTATTTATCCATGTTATCTATCAATGTAATTAATCGACTTTCACCCTATCAACTTATCTGGGATAAGCTTTACAGCACGTGATCAGCTAGCTGGCTAGATGGGACAACAAAAACACCGAAGCTAGTAGCTGACGGTCCATTAGCATCTCCGAAACTAGCTAGAAAACAAAGCGAGCAGAGATACAAAACCCCCATTGTGTTATCAAATTGAAGCCCTGATAACAGTTGCGTTGTTGAACGACTATTAAGGAGCTGTCATCCTGATATGTTATGAGAATATAAACGTTGACATACCCGAAGGTGGGTTGTTTTCGGTTTCAGCTAGCCATCTTGTTCTTTGTCACCTGACACTAACTAGCTACGTCCACAGAGATAGGAGGAGGTCAAAGGGTTCACTCAGCATCAATTTCCATCCGCAGAAGGACTGTGCTGTAAAAACATTCAAAAAAAATATCTTCCCACTTACTTGCTGTCCAGATACTTTCACAAATGAAATGTATATTACGGATTTGACACCTGGCAAACCTCTCCGCGCATGCCTGCAGTGGCCACGTAGCTAGTTTCCGGGGTGGACAACGAAACGGATTTTGAGCCACTGAACCATCTTAATTATAATCTTTGCTCCGGCTAGCATTTTGGGAGCCGACACGGACCGCTCAGGATTTTTCCGCCTATGACGAGAAAGTCATAGGAGGTTGTTCTTCCTTTAGGGCTTTCGGGGTCTGTTCAACAATATGAAACGTAGTCATTTCTTTTAAAATCAAGATCAAGGACGAGGACTCATGAGTCTAATAGTCCGAATGCTCATATTGCGACCTATTTAGTAGGCGTTTTTCAGTATGTAAGATTAGAACGTTTTACAGTATGTGAAAATTTACGAAATTGAGTATGTATAAAATGCCAGAATGTCATACTTGATTTGCCTTATCAGACTTCAAGCACGGAAGAGGGATATATTTTAATATCGCTATATGAATTGTAATGTTTGTGAACTGAACATTCTAATGAATAAACAAATAAAGCAAAAAGTAGTACTGTACGCATACCGCTTGGGACATGCATACAGCCACTGGAGATGCCCTTCTACCGCTCTTCTGTTCTCCTTTCATTCTCTCCCCGCCCCGTAAACTATTCAACTCTGACCGATGACGTCTCAAAAACATGAGGTCATTTCTTTAGACGACAGCTAAGACTAGCTGGCTAATCTCACTGTTTTGCTTGAATAAAACGAGATGAATTATGTTTTATTAGGCATGGAAAATCCCTAAATTAACAAGAATTGATTTTGATACACCGGTAGCTGGGCGAAAATGGCTGAGTTAGGACCATCCCTCACGAAAGAAGGCTGGTGGGTAGACAACTACCTAGCTACTAGGCTAGAACTGCTGCTGCTTTCACAGATCACTCACATTACCAGCTACTTGCTACTAGCCAATTCCCTTAGCGTAGCCTTGCTAGTAACTGGCGGCAAAATTAAATCATGTATAAAGTGCTATTGATTGTTGTATTCTGGTATTTGTTCACATTGTGGCGATGACTCAGTGTCTTGTCTAGTTAGAACTAAGCTAGCTAGCTAATTGAGCATGCTCCGGCCGAACCGAGTGACTGTCACTGGCACTTGCTCTGTCTTTGATAATGTCTCGGCTACTCGCACCCGGCAAACTATATATGAGGGTTTATCCATAATCAAAACGTCTCAGTATTCAAATGAGGTGTAATAAACACGAGTAACGTTACATGTTTACCGTACGAATAAAGTCTGTTTTGCATGTAAGGATGTCATGGCCTACGACTACGTGCTCCACTATTTGCATTGTTACTGACACGCTTTTCGATGTGCACAAAACAACAGTGGCTGTAACCTTCACATAACTAGCTAGCTACCATAGCGCTGATCTGGCTGTTTCAGAGAACCACTAGTAGTCAGTCGACATCTATGTTTTCAACACAATTCCACTGTGTTCGAAATTCCAATTCAAGAAGTAAAAGCGGAGTCAATGGATTACCAACCCTTTTCCGTTCACTTGAGTTAAAACTTCGTCACTTGAAAGCCTGTAAACTGCCCTTTATCATTGAAAACGATATAATCTGAGTCTCTTCTCTTTGCCACTCTCCCCTACAGGTACCTCAGTGATGAGGGAATCGAAGAATTGAAAGGCACAGCCGAGAAACCCTCACTGAATGACATTATCCGTATTGCACTTAATGTAAGTGCCTCAAATTCATCCCACTCTTCAGACTCCATTTCTCATTTAGAACAAGTTTTGAGGCACTCTACCACTGGCTGAGTGAGCATCTATTCCCCTGCGTGACTCCACTGTCTCTGTCTGTTTGTGACACATTACAGAGTGACCTGAGGCCACTGGGCAAGAAGTTTCTACCTGCTGAGATCAACAGTGGGAGAGTGGACAAGGTGAATTTTGTGTGTGTGTGTGTGTGTGTGGATTGGACCAAGGCTGAAGAAAGGCACATGTCACTGTAGCCCGAGCGGACTGTGCGTATGTGTGGTCTGATGCTTGCCTATTGTGGCTGCCAAGGGGTTTGACTACTATGGTGCATAGTCGCCCTACGGCCATTCTTAATGTTAACAGATTCTGGATTGCAATACCTCATTGAGAACCTGAAGTCTTCTACTTCCATACTAATTTGAAAGAATCTTCCCATCGCAATTTGTAAAACTTTAATCTGCTGATGCAAACAGGTTTGGAAGGTTCTTTCATATTATTATGGAAGTAGAGGACCTCAGGTTCACAATAGCCGGCTTTCCACAGCAGGGTTTACGCCATGCGTGCCAGTGCGTGCCAAGGCCTATTGCTTTTCCACAGTCACTCCCGGCCTTCAATGGTGCTTACTCCGGGCCTATTCGGTGCGTTAACTCTAGCCGTTAGCCTCCTCTATCTAGGGGCACGGTTTAGAGCGATGGCTGGATAATCTTATCATCCAAGTGCTTTAGTTGGCTAGCGAACATTGTGGGCAAGCATAATCATAAGTTAACACACACTGTAACTACACAATCAAATTGATTTGAATAGCACTTTTACAAATACAATTGTCACAAAGTGCCTATGTTAACTGAAACTGTTGGGAAACCGGACGATTTGACATGCTGTTAGTGTCTCAGTTTGCCACCTTACGAACGGCAGAATGTAATCAAACTTGTATGGGGTGGGAATAGAAAGCCCAGCTGTGGAAATTCATACAAGCGTGTTGATTAGGCTCGAAGCATCGGGCTTTGAGCACTAGCTGGCCCAAGTAAGCCTTGGCAGCCCTGCGAAAAGCAGCTAATGAGGTATTGCGCTCGGATGACCGGCCTTCCCTCCCTAAAAAATAAATTGACTGGTCAAAGCAATTCTCCATTACGCAGCTGTTACCCATGCAGTCAAGTTAGATCAGGGATCAAGGAAGGGAAGAAGAAAGGATGCATTTTCAAAGAATTCAAACTGGACCGTGATGTATAATAGTGAACAAGTCCCTCAAAAGGCCACTAGATGTCGCTGGTGTACTGAGTGTGAAGACAGACAGACAGACAGACTTCCTTCCTTCTCCACTGGGTCTGGACTTTGCAATTAAGCTGAGGGAGAAAATGTCACAGATGATGATGGGAGATAATGATTTAATTTGTATGTGCGGCTATATAAGCCCCAGTTCTCTTCAGGCTCAGAGAAGGTTATGGCAACCCTGTATTATGTCCCTGCATATCTGTAATACAGAGAGAAAGCCATCAGGGCTTCTCTGCCTGGAGATAATTATTTAAGCCTGTAAGAAAGTGTGGTCTGTAATAAATGTGTTGCTGGTAATAGATTTCTCCATACCTCCATATGGACTAGATCAGAAAATCCATTGTAATTGTAATTGTTAAACTACAATAGAATGTGAAAAGTTAAACTGGAGCTCTGAAATGGGTCAATGCACATCTTTAAGCAATTTTGTTTCATACAGCCGTTTAAACTTTACAGCTTTGTTTTAAAAATCTCCACTCTTAAAAGGCATTCTGTTCTGGCAGTAGTTTAAGCATTAGCAATGGTTATTATGGGTCAATTTGAGACTCAAGACAACGGCTGCTTAGACAACCTAACAAGGTTGTTTGTCTGCGTTCAGAACTGCTTATGTAGGACACTTCTGCATGTGGATAAGTCTTCTAGCCATTCTCATTTTGAAAGAATATAATTATGCACTGCAATAAATAGGCATAATGCAATAAATAACATAACCAAGGCTCGTAGAAACAAGCCAATGAGGTTGTTTGTTTCCGAGGCTGTCCTTCTGACAATACATTATCTCACGTCAGAGAGCATAACTGTCAACATGCTGAAAAATGAAAATGGTCTCCCGTTGAAATTGATTAGCATGCAAATGAGCTATTTTGTCTTCATTTCAAGGGCTTGAAGACAAGTGCTCACAAGCCTGGTTCTCTCTGTTTGTTCCCAGGTGGACGGCCCGTGCGTTCTCCAGGTGCTGAAGGTGAGGAACGTGTCCGCCCCTAAAGAACATGAGGAGTCCCAGACTGCCCCAAGGATGCTTCGGCTGCAGATGACAGACGGACACACCAACTGTGTGGCCATCGAATTCAAACACTTGTCCAAGATCAGGTACGGGCCCACAGACACTGGAAGTAGGGTTTGTTTTTGGAGCCGATTGGTAGGGGTAGCATTTTCCAAAAGCATTTTATTGATGTTTTTTTCCATTAATGTGAATACTTTATATTTTACTGGGTTAAAGCCCTGCCAAATTGGAAAGAGATGGAAAGAAGCTGATAAAAATGGCCACCTTTTTAAGTTCAGTTTTCAATTACATGTTCAAGTCCTGCCAGGTCAAACTACAATCTGAATTCATCTGATGACTTAAATGATTTGACGATATGGTAATCGTCATCATGTAATAATTAGCTTGGTTTGCCCCTGTGACGACCCTCTTCAGATCCACATCTGTAGATTAAGAGCTCTGTTGATAATTATGTCTAATTGGCTGAAGAAACAACACTTCTGTTTTTTCGGAGCACAAAGGCAGCTCTAGATCAAGTAGGCTTTAGAATTAAGCCCAGCCATTTGATGAGATGCACTACTTAACAAGATAAGGGTCTCCAGCATTATTAATTGCCTTGAATGAGAAAGAGGACGTATCGAGTGCAGGAGCAAAGAACCCTCTCTGTGTTGCATAGCAGCAAAGAGGAGGGAGTCTGGTTTGAGATGAATTGATCATTGCGCAAACAGTCACGCAGAAGACATTCTTATGGAAATGTTGTTTTTTTATGATTTTATTTATTGATTACCACATAATAGGTTACGCAAGGGATATATACCTCCTGGTAATTATTGTATCAACACGAGTGACATTGCTATCATCCTTATTGTGTTGTTGAATTAATTAATTATTTGATATTCATGTCTGTTTGAATCTCTGCCCGGCAATGAATACTTGTCCAATCCCCTCCAGTCAGTACTGAGACCTGTGGGCTAATGCAGAGTTAAGCCCCATGCTTTCTTGATTAGGGGGGATTTGAACGCTTGTTTGCCTCTCAAATCCCTGCCATATCGGAACATTGAAAACATCCCTATTTCCAAGTCTCTCCGGATTGGGAAATAGGCAGCTAGATCCTAATAATATCCTCCTGACACATTTTGCCCAGAGACAGACAAACGCCTTTGACTTTGTGAACTTCCCGACCACCACCCCTGTCCCCCGATCCTCTCCCAACCCCCCGCCCCAAACCTTCTTTTTCTCCTCGCTGCAATTTCCACTCTGCAGTGGCTGATCCGCTACCAATCCCCGGTCTTAATTACGTCTCCATCCTAGCAGCGGCAGCGGCGACGGCTGCCATGGCAACCGGCCAGAGTGTACAGGTGGAGTGGCCGGAGTGCTGGCTGGCCGTGCTAGAGCCACCCTGATAGGAGGAGGGAGAGAGAAAGAACAGACCCCCATTTATTAGACCTCCCAACACACACACACACACACACACACACAGAACAACACTAACCACTGTTGAACACAGCCGTAATAGAGAGTGTGTGTGTGTGTGTGTGTGTGTGTGTGTGTGTGTGTGTGTGTGTGTGTGTGTGTGTGATGAAGAGTGAAAGAAAGATGGATGATAGGCAGGATCGTGTGTGTGTGTTTTGAGAGAGCAAGAGAGATGGATAAGAGAGAGAGGGTGAATAAATGTTGTGTGTATGTGACTGGGGTAGAAAAAGAAAGTGTTGCCGCAGCATGTCTGTCCACCACAGTGTCATTTTCAGGCAGAGTCCTGAAGGGACCCTCTCCAGCCCGATGGGTCGGGAGTGAAATCCCTAATTGCAGTTCTGGCGTCCTGCATCAGTAGCAGGAAATCCCTAAGTCCCTGTGCTTTTTGAGAGAGAGAGAGAGAGAGAGAGAGAGACACACACACACACACACACTCGCGCGCGCTCAGGGCTGATCACTGAGAAGGGGCTGTTAATTTAACAGGGGGGTGGGTGAGCACTGGGATTATCCCTAGTCCTGCTAGTCTCACCATTCCCTGGCAGTGCAGCGTGTAATTTAGAAAATGGTCCAGGCATAGATAGAAGGGACGTGTTTGGACAAGTAAGCTGGCGTTTTGGCACACTCACCGCTGGCCACAGGGGTCGTCGATATATAATGATTCGGTTTTAGTTTTAATTACAGATGAGTGTACAGTTGACTTTTACAGTTGAAGTGCTTTGATCGCCTATTTGTTATGCTGTTTGTTTAAACACCCTTAAGGCTGCTTAATTATTTGTCTGTCTTGTTTACTAACCGTTCCTCTGTATTTCAGTCTGAACACCCCTCCGGGAACCAAGGTAAAGTTACTTGGTACAGTTCCTGTGAAAAACGGGCTCCTGCTTCTCGACGACGCCAAGATATCCGTCCTCGGAGGGGAGGTCGATCACATGGTCGAAAAATGGGAACTGCAAAGGGTGAGGACTGAGGAGCGATACCGTTGACGTGAAAATGTCTGTGTGTGTTTTAACTGTTGTGTGCTTGACTTCGGTCCGGTCCGTCGTCAGTGCTTTTCCCTACGGTGATATCGTGCATTACCCAACCTTGATTTCCAGCCCTTATTATTTTACATTTCAGTATTTTTACACCTGAGATGCACTATTTATTGTTTCGATGCTTCAGGGCTACTGTTAGCACTGCCATTGAACTTGTCCCTCCTCTTTTCACCTTTGACCTCCAGAGTTTGGCCAAACACAGCAGGAGTAACATTGGTGCTGAGGGTGGCCCCCCTCCCTTTGTGCCATTTGGACAGGTAGGATGTCTGTGGGTGGAGTCTCCTCTACCTTATGGCCCAAGGCTGTCCTTCATGTTTGGTGGTAGACCTAATTATATAGGATTACTCCTCACATCCACTTACAAACGCACGCTTGATGTTGCATGCACCTTCGCACGCACCTACGTGCCATTCTATATTCTCACACACACAAACATAGATATAAGCATTCCTTTGCATGTCAAGTCTAGTGTAGACTGTTAGTCAGGTGAATCTCCCTGTCTTATCAGCAGATATTTGTCACGCATGTTTGCAGTCATTTCCAAACTGAAACACACCATGAAGATAAACTAAGGACATGCTGATAAGCCTGTCTGTCCTTACATTTCCACATAATTGTCTACCTGATTGTCACGCAACGTTTGTCCCCCAAAATGGATGACTGAAGTTGAGGGCGGTTCCATTTGAGAGCATCTGTTTCGTAGAGCCACCACCCAGATTTGTCCCTCTGTGCTCTCCGTAGAAGTGCGTGAGGAATGAGGCCGTGGACAGCCGAGACCTGGACCAGAGGAAGACGCTGCAGAGCACCAGCGCGGTCAAGACCGCTGATGAGAACGACGAGTTTGAGAAGCAGAGGCTAGCGGCCATCGCTGAGGTGGCCAAGAGCAAAGAGGTGGGGGAACTGTCCTCACTGCTCCCAACACCGGGAGGCTAGAGCAGCCGCGCTGCTGCCAAGTGGTGTTTCAGTGCTCTTGTCCATTTAAAACGTCTCCTAAAGTTAATTCGGCAAGATCTCTTGTATTAGCCTCATTTTCACTCGAAAATGTGGTCTAGAAAACATGTCTCTGACTCACAGTTATCCCCCCTGTATCGTTTCCCCTTTGAAGGGTCCACGTACGTTTGGTGGAGGGGGCAATGCCGGGGGCAACCTCAGCAACACTGGTTCCTCCTACCGGAACCGAGACACGTATCAACGGAGGAGAGAGGAGAGGGGAGAAGGCGGAGGATGGAAAGGACGAGAGGAGAGGGTGGAGAGGGCCGAGAGAGACAGCAGACCTGAGGGGAACTACAGGGAGCTGGTGAGAGATGGGCTGCAAGACTGTGTGTGTGTGTGTGTGTGTGTGTGTGTGTGTGTGTGTGTGTGTGTGTGTGTGTGTGTGTGTGTGTGTGTGTGTGTGTGTGTGTGTGTGTGTGTGTGTGTGTGTGTGTGTGTGTGTGTGTGTGTGTGTGTGTGTGCACTCGTACACTCTTTCACTTTCACATGGATTCAAAAGCATAGTATGAGTGTAAAGCCTATACTTTTATATTTGTGTTTGGGAGTGCACAAGTGCACACTTGAGGGAAAATGATAGAGTCGGGACACAGTCTGTCTGGGTGTCTACACAGATGATTGACTGTTGTTGTTGTTGTTGTTGTTGTTGTAGTAATGTATATCCCATGCTCTCACACCCCCATTGGACAGTGTCTCCAGCCCACTGTGTCTAGGCAGAAGGGGTTACCAGATTAAGTGGTTAATCTGAGGAGGCCATTGTTACATTTACAGTACACTTAATCTGCGGCACAAGTGATGGACAATGGATTAATATGCCGTATGGAATGTGGAATGGACCGTCAGATGTGACACACTTTCCTATTTGGTCTTCACTATCACTGTGCCCTCCCTCTTTCCTCTTTGCCCTCTGTCTTCATCCTCTCTTCCTCTCCTCCTATCCCTCCTCCTATCTGTTACTCCCCATCCCTCTTCTCTTCTTGCCTGTATTCTTCTGTCTTCTCTACCAACCTCTTTCTTTCTCATCCACCTTATATCCCTCCCTCTATCTACCCCCCACCCCTCCAGGTGGATGAGCGTGCTCTCAGGGACATCATGGAGATGGGCTTTAATAAGGAGGCGGCCAGGCAGGCATTGATGGACAATAACAACAACCTTGAGGCTGCTCTCAACAGCCTGCTGACTGGAGCTACAACCTCCGCCCCCTCCTCCTCCTCCTCCTCCTTCACCTCCTTCAGAAAGCCCAGTCCTGACCCCGTCGTGCCCAGCAGACCCCCGCCTAGAGGTACACACACACACACACACCTGTGGGAAGCAGGGCTCCTCATCAGACAGAAGACGCTGTAAAACATGATAAAGACATATATGGTTCTCAGAAACAGCTGCTGTTGCTAGAGCAACAACTAATGGGGATCTGAATAAACACACGTATAAAAAAAGAAACCGAAGAGACATTTGAAACAAACAAATATAATGATGACATCCTTTTCCAGTTGTAAAAAGGATTTTCTATAATGATCACATCCTTTTTGAGGTCTGCCCTAGCGCCTCGCCATTAGACAGTACGTGGGTGTGACTGCATGTGCCGTGCCTTTTTGTCTTCATCTGCAGGCAGGGGCCGGGGGAGAGGAAGGTCTAGGATGGAGGATGATGAGGAGGAGGGGGCAGGAGGAAGGCCCTCTGGACCCAGTACACTGTTTGATTTCCTGGAATCCAAGATGGGGGCTTTCTCCATTGAAGGTAGGTGGTTCTGATAACTAGGCTACTTAACTTTAAAATGTTAGAAATGCACAAAGCAACCACACTAGAAAATGACAGTAAAAAAAAACAACAACAAAAACACCCCTTTCCAAATTTTACAATAAACATTTTGAAAGGGGTGGTTTTTTTGTTGTTGTTGTTTTTCCCTGTAATTTTCGAGTGTGATTTTTGGCGTTTTCTTTCTGGCAACATTCTTCTACTCATCTGTCATTCATAATGTTATCTGTAATCAACAATGTTTTAATTAAAAACAAACTTTAATTGAGTACTGATGGGTTCCGTTTGCCTGTGGTCTCTGTTGACATATTTGTTAAACAGAGCTGAACACAGTAGCCTGTGGCCTGTAACTAATACACACATACACACACACACACACACACACACGCAAACGCGCTCATACAAGCCTGTGGTGCTGTGGGTCTGCTCTCATCCCACTCACCCAGTAGCTAGACAGATGGCTGATCTCTGCTGGCAGGGGAGTTAAGCAGTTTTAGCAACAGTCTTGCCTGCCTTAAGTCCCTGACATCAGCCTGCCTGTGTTGGCAAGGGAGGGAGGGGGAGCAGCACACTGACATATGGTTGCGACACAGCCAAATGGACAAGACCAAGGGACAGGGAATTTCATTTCATTTTTTACTTGTTTGCCATTTCGTTTAACACATCATGTGCTTGTGTGGGTTTTTAATGTTTTATTTGATTTTATTAAAAGCATACCTTTCCACCACAACTTTTATCCTCAATATAGCTTATTTTTTGTATCTGTTTCCTCCAGAACCAAAGTGTCAGCCCACCCAGAAACACCAGGACTTCAAAGGGAGTTTCCACAACGCAGAGTACTTCTCCAAAGACCAGTCCCAGTCCAGGTACCCCTCCAGGAACGACAGCAGCAGGCCGTCTCAGAGGAACGACAGATACGACAGGAACGACAGACCCCCCCGCTTCCAGAGGGACACAGAGTTCCCCAAACCTGGCCAGGATTCCCCTTCCTCCATCCCTGCCCCCGCACCTACCCCTGCTCCAGCCCCAGCCCAGCAGTGGAGGGGGGGCCAGGAGAGAGGGGGCGGTCAGGAGAGAGGGGGAGGCCAGGAGAGAGGGGGGGGTCTGGAGAGAGAGAGAGGTCCTCGTGGCAGTGGTCCAGAGAAGTGGCAGAACGACAGGCGAGAACCGAGGGAGGCCGCGATTGGAAACACCTCATCGTCCTCTATGTTCTCCTCCTTCTCCTCCTCGACATACCCGCGCTCCAGGGAACCTCGAAAGACCAGAGAACCTCGAGAGGCCAGAGACCAGATGGATCATTCCGGAAGCTCCCACCAGGGTTCCAGAGATGCCGGTGGTGGTTTTCACCAAGGTTCCAGAGAGCACTCTGTACCAGAGCTGGCCCATAAGAGGGGGCCGAAGGACAACGGACCAACTCCCAGAATGGCAGAGTCGGCCAACAGTGTACCAGACTTCTCTAAGAACCACCAACGGGCCGACAGCAGAAACACAGAACCCAACAGCAGCAGGAGGAGGGGGAAGTTCGACAGACCCATCTCGGAGAACTTCGACCGCTACGCGGACAACGGGCCATTGAACTCTAACGCTAACTCGTGGGGGGGAAAGGACTCTACCAGCACGACTCAGGAGGGGGGGGTGTCCCGTGAATCCCGTCCCGCGAAGGGGGGCGCCCCACCAGCACCACCACCGCTCCTCCAGAACGGAGACACTGAGCACAGGAGGACGGGGCCCATCAAACAGATGTCGTCAGGAGTTCCAGCGAACAGGGAAGAGCTCCACAACAAGAACAGCTCCTCCAACCAACAGGGACCCAAGAAGAGGACAGGGCAGGTGAAGAGTCATGGTGGTAAAGGGTCAGGACAGGGACAGGGTCACTCCCTGGAGCAGTCTTCTCAAGGACTAGCCAACTGGAAACCAGGAGACCAGTGCCTCGCGCTCTACTGGGAGGATAACAAGGTAGGAACAGCGAGGGTTTTTTTAACATCCATAAGAGTGTTCAGATGTTTACAGAATGAAGAATATCAACCGGTATTTGGTGTCCCTGAAATAGATCAGAGAACCCTTTTTAATGATGTAATTGAATTGTTGAGAAATATGTGTTTAAAGGGGGACTTCCAAGACTGAAGTTTCTGTATCTGTGTCTGTGTGCGCGTGTGTCTTTGTCTGTGTCTGTGCGTGTGCGTGTGTAGTTCTACAGTGCCAGGATAGATGCTGTGCATCCCTCTGGCTCCACAGCCGTCGTGGTGTTCAGTGACTATGGCAACTGTGAGGAGGTCCTGCTACACAACATCAAACCTGTATCCATGGACTTCTGGGTAAGGACAACATGTGTGAAGCTCTTCCTTACAGCCTATGGTTGCGTTCCAGGAGGTCCGGTCTTCTTCATGGTCGGGCTGCGCAGATCAGCAGATCTCACAACGCCTGGAGAAGTGTTAAAGATCTCAGAAACCACATTGATATGTTACGGCAATCTGATCTGTGCAGCCCAGCTACAATGGGCACCACCTGGAACACAACCAACACGAGGACCTCTAAGACTCTCTCCCTTGCGCTCGTTACAGACTCCCACACACTCAGTTCAATGGTCAACGAATGACAGAGAGATATGGATGGCCTCAAAATGGAGGTTACTATTAGTGGACTTAGTCAGCCTGAAGTTAGTTCGTTTGTGGTCATTTCTTTGATAAACCCTGACGTTGCCTTCTCACCTGCAGTGGCTCCCATATGTTCGTTGATGATGATTTCTCTGAGGAACCTGACATTGTTATGGGGTTGACCACCGAGGCTCATATATGCGCATATATATATATATATATATCTCACATATATCCACCACGAATGTATGTCTCCTGGCAGGAGGAAGACTATGAGAATTCGTTAGAGTACCGGCGCGGGGGAGACGGGCAGCCTAGACGCACACGACCATCACTGCCGATTTACCAGCCGCCCAGGGCCAGAGACTGAAGGCCGGTACCTACACCAGGCCAGGTAAACAGTCTGGGACATCAGGAACACACCGCCCACACACTAGCAGCCTATCCATTGACGGTGTATGGAACCAGTACATTGCGAGTAGAGAGTGGTTGTTTGTTTTACAGTGTCCTATTATAAAAGTGAAGTGATGTTAGGGAACAGAGATGACAAGTTGTTGGTGTTTCCATTTGAATGTTTTCCCTGCTTTCCCCCGGTTATCGCTAAAGTCTGCGGAACAAAACAACATCCATATTGATCGGGCTATCGCTTCAATTTTGATTGGACAACGTCCCTCCTGCTCTGGTCATTCCAATCCAATATTCATGATCAGTTTTGTGAATGAAGTGAATATGCCACAGCAGGCCGGTATCCTCTTACAGCTGGTATCACTTACAGTGAGAGTGTTCTCTGCTCCTACTCAGCTCGCAGGCAATACCGTCACGCAACAGTGCCCTAATTAGACATTAGAGCTACAGCTATAGTCAGGTGTTACCATGAGCTACCACCATTTAAGAGTCTTAAATGTTAACAAGGTGTGTGTTTGTACGTGAGAATGAGTAATACTGGCTGTCAAGAGGGGTGTCAATATATCCATTGGCAGGACTGTATTTTATGCAAGAGATTTATCCTTCCTGAGCAAAACAGTGTGAAGTATGGATAGATGGAAGGATGCATTAACTGACACACACACTCCCTCTCTGTTTCTCTGTATTCTCTCAGACTGAGCCTCAAAAGGAACCCAGAGGTCGACGCAAATGATCCAACTCACCTGTCCCAGCTGAGATGCCATCTCACCTCCACGAATGATGCACAACCTTTCCTCAACTGTCCATATCAAGAAGTGTGGAACTTACTCTCCAAAGGGCTTGCACAAAGTGCAGAAACCATCTGTCATGGACTCTTATGTACTTTCTAATGGTCAAGGCTGCTGTACTAACTGTACTGTTCTGTACATGGTGAAGATTTGTAAAATAGTTGATTATCATAATAATTAAAAAAAAAGTGTATGGACCTTGTTTTGTGTTATTTGTTTGTTTTTTATGTGAGTTATAAGTCACCATGCAATGTGGCTAGCAATGTAATGTCCTCTCAGCTCAAGCTAAAAGGCTGTTTTATTTGCTTAATTCCAAAACGGTCATGTTTTATGGACTGTGCCTACTATGTTAGTGCTGATCATCTCTCTCCTCCTGGAGTACGTTGGTTGGAAGCTCCCAGCTCCAGCTCATTTGTAGCGTTCACTGGAGCGTGTCCAGTGGGTAAGATGATCTCATCCGCCTGTAATAGAGATGCTGCGGAAGGAGAGATATCATTTTGCAGATTACAAAAGGGACTGGCGCTAGCTCTCTTCAGGCATGGCAGGCGGCGTGCGGTAAGGCTAGCTACTTATGGACTCCCACGGAGGGACACGTTTTACACATCAAGAAACAATCTCCGCCTCACTTCAATTTCAGTTTCAGCCCGTCGGGGTCTAGTGGACAAAGGCGCCGGGGTTCGAGGGAGGGGTCATCTGCCATTCTATATGGCCAGTGAAAGGATTTGTTTTATTTTCCGGCCTTGGCTCCAACAGAGCAGAGCTGAATAATTGATCGTTAGTCAGTAATATGGAAACCAATCTAACG